>NW_011888820.1:2866276-2935647 GCF_000151845.1 Pteropus vampyrus
ATATTCAGGCCCCACTTTCCCACAGCTCTTACATGGTTTGTGTTTATTACTATAGATTATTTATCTGAATAGTATTCATTAAGTTATGATTTAATATATGTATATTTCTGATGGCATTCACTCAGTAAGAAACACTCTATTTCTTTTCGTAAAAAGTGCACATTACAAGAAAAAGTAAAAACAAAGAAAAAAAACGAAAGCATGTTTGTAAGAGGTCATTACATTGGCTTTTTAAGAAAAGTGTGTCTGAGTGTGTGTGTGTGTGTGTGTGTGTGTGTGCGCGCGCATTGGGGGTGTAGGTAATACTGAATTCCCACAGAATGCAGTGCTGCTCCTCTGGGACCAATAGAATGCATGCCTGAGAAAGTCTGAATAAGGATAAACTTTTGGCCTAACATTGTTTTTTTCCTGGATAAAGGTAACTGACTCATGATTAGCTTTATCACTACTGTCCTTGGCTTCTTGGACCTTGCATTATGGGTATAGTAAAAAAGAAAAAGAATAGTGGATAGTCTAAACAGGAAGAAGAAATTTGTAGAAAGAAAGCATTATTAAAAGTACAAAATTAGGGCATGATCAAGAAGAACAAGTACTCTAACTGGATTACATTTAGATTATAGGGAGGCAAAATAAAGCAAACAATATAAAAAATATTGGCGGAGGTACATACTGTACAGGCCATATTAAATGTCAAACCAAGGTGTTTGAGGCAGCAAATATTTCTGAGCAAGAGAATCAGTGGATCAAAGTGAATTTAACTGAAGCAATTTCTAGAAATGTATTGCCATTTACATATGACTACTTTTGTTAAAAAGAAAAAAATTGAAACACCCAAACAAAATTTTCTAAGTAAAGGTAAATAATGTTGAAATGAGATTCACTAAACAGAAAAAAAGTCTAATAGTTGTTCACAATAAAATGATAGTGGTAAAGTGAGGGGATCCCAAGTTTTGGCAGTAGTTAATATCTTCCTATGATAATAGCCTACAATTAAGATCTTTGTGGAAAAGTCTATATAAATTTAGCTATTGAGTTCTAAGTGCTAAATATGACAAAAATTCAAAGCTAAACTATCTGCTATAAATAAAATTGCAAAAGTTTCCATGAGAAATAATAAAAGCTAGATCAAAATAGTCTTTGCGAAAATTGGAGATTTAAAAAATACTAAACAAATGAAAATAATAAGATTAATTGTAGCAGAAAAAAGTAAGACAAAAATATATAAACAGGAGCTAAAACCTAGCCAAGACAAACCCATGCAAATAGAAGAATTTGCCTATCTGACTCAGTGCTGGAAGAAGACATGTTTAAAGAATATGAAAACAGTCTTTTGTATTGGTCATTTAATTGTAATTAATTGAATCTTGTTAAAATAAAAGCAAGAAAAAATGGCAGATGTACAATATCTAAAGTTCACTCCTATCTAAAGGAAACCAAAGTTAACATTCTCAATAAAACATTACTTAAACAATATATTACAAAATTATTTGATAAGATTAGATTGTATAAAGTACAACTGGGAAAATTCAAAGGCATTTATGCTCTGAGTCAAAGACAACTTTAGAAAACTTTCAAAGTTCCTTCCAACCTCAAGAACTACTTATACTTAACTGTATTATATGAAGAGTCAGTCTCTTCTGAAGGGTACTTTGCACCCAGGTAGGCATCTCATATACTATCTTAAAAGGGGGAGAGAACTCAACTCATAGAGATTACAAGATCAAATTCCAAAGAGAAGAACCCCAATAAGTAGCAAGAAGTCCTTTTGCTATTAAATTGAAAAGCAGAAGTGTCTGAGTACACTACCAATCCAAATATTTTATAGTAAAGTCAATTTTTCCTGCCATTTTTGCTGCTACCCATTAACATGTTAAATACACAATAGAGTCCAACCAATTAATGTATCAAAAATGATTGGAAACAAAATGTTTGAACGATAAAATCAAATAAGACCATTTCTTTGTGGTCTAACCAACCATTCAAAGATCATCTTATAAACTAGCAATCTCAATAATAATAAGATTTTTTAATTAAATGATAAAAACATCTATATTGAGAAAAATGTGAAAATAAATCATTTGTGTTTTTAGTCTAAAGCAAAGAAATAAATGTAAGCAGTGATATGTAAAACTTAGAAAAGGAGATGAAAGGAGGGCAAACATTAAAATATCAGGAATTTAATATAGCCTCGTCTAAAATTTAAGAGCACATGAAAGATAAGATAAATGAGGACAGTAAGGGGAAGATATTAATAATAATCATGAACTCAAATACCGAAAGAGAAGATTTTAAAGAATAGTCATATTTAAATAGCTGTCTTGTAGTACCCATTGCTTGTACCCATTGCTCCTCAACTCTAATTCACACACTATGAGAAAATTAGATTCCATGATAAATCCAGAAGTTAAAACTATATCTTTATTAGCAAAAGGATTTCAATGGCTGCAAATAATTCAGAGTGGGAGGTAGCTGCAGAAATCAGGTAATTTTTAAAAGGAGTGTGTTGTCAACAGAAAAGTAGTCTATAACCTGTAGAGGGAGCATAGCTAGAGATAGCTTAGTTTATAGAATATAGAAGAAAATGCAATAGAAGGCAGTAGGCAAGGAAAAAAATGAATATAATGAACAGAGAAGATCCACATTTGTATGGGTAGAAGCTAAAGAGGTAAAAGAGAAAAATACAGTGTCAAATTAATAACCCTCAAGAAAAGAAAGTTATTTAAAAATTTACAGATATTTAAAAATTTTACAAGCATTTTCACATCAAGGCCTAGAGGAAAGTTCATAAATTAAAAAGTCAAACTAAAAAGATACAATACATATGAGAAAAAAAGGAAGACCTACTAGTTGTTAAAACCAGTATCACTGCATAGTTTACTGGTATTGAAATATAAATTGTAAGCCCTAGGGGAAAAGCCACATACCCTCTTATATTTTAACAAGTAGTTTCCATATTGCTCAGTAGAAAACACATTTCTGAAAAAGCTAAAACATAACTAAGCAAAATTTTATAATAGACAGATAAGAGTGAAATTATTTCACAAAATTAGACTCTAGAGCATAAATGGAAGAGTTAAAAAAAAATCATGCTCTGAGCTACACTTCAAGGAGTGGCAGGTTTAGTCATTTATTTATTTAAATATCTAGAAAAATATTATGACTTTAGTTTCTAGATAAACATCAAATATCTGCAGTTCAGTTGTGAGATTTCTTTTCCTTAGCTTAATGAATGAATACTCTTCTGTTCTTCTCACGACTTCAATTTTAGTAAAAGATGAGATAAACCAAAGACTTAAGAGGTGATCCACACCACATACAAAGAAACAATAGTAAATGGCGACAGGACAAAGTTAATCAGAATTCATACAAGAAGAAAAACATCCAAATCACAGAAAATTTTACAAATCTCTAACTTTCTATATTTTGAGTTATGATTTCAAAGGGCCATTGAACTTAATATGTTGATCAAAAAGTTTGGCACCCATCTGTCTCCCTGGAAAATAACTCTTCCTGGTGAAGTTACTTTGGGCTTTTCTTCCACACAGTTATGAGTAAATTAGGAAGATGGTAATTTCATCCAGAGTTTAGGACAAAGCAGTCAGACTAATTGACAGAGAAAGCAACAGGGTGCAAAAGTACACTAATAAAATAGTGAGATTAGAATTAAAGGATAAAGGAGAGAAAGAATTAAAAAAAAAAAAAAAAACTAGAGGAGAGATTTTAAAGGTGCAATGGTGAATAATAGATGACTGACTCAGACAGGCATCTAGGTACTTTAATTTCCTTGAAGATCATGCGCTCCTTGTAGCTAATTCCCTGTGATCACTTTAACCACCGCTAACTCAGCCATCCTGCTTCCTCAGTCAGCTCTAATATTCAATGGAATATAGATGCCCGTAGGGAAATTTTTTCTATGTGGTGACAACAATCGATAAGTAATCCTACATTCTTCACTTCTAAGTAAGCTTAAACTGAAGTTCAATATTAGCATAGAGCTTTTGTGTCACCACAAAGTTCAGGCCAAGTGGACTTCTCAACCATGAAAAAGCACTGAGATTCTCCAGGGATCGACTCCAAAGGACTAAGTTCTAATCAATTCAAGCAATGGGACAGTTGAGCTACAGCTCAATTGAGAATCCAAGAAAATCTCTGAAGATGCTAAGGAACATGGCTACAGGAATAATTCCTTTGTTAAAATCCCATTTGGATGGGATTCTTAATTCAGTCTATCTCAAAATCACCAACACTTCAATCTACTGTGTCTTAGAAGTACCTCTAAAATCCTCGCCCATTACCAAGCCAACCTAACTTCTGGCTCAAATAATTTATTTAATGATATTCAGTAAATAGGACATTCTGATACCTATTAAAAGACTTCTAAACTTTATTGTTTATCATCTGCAAATCACAATTTGGTTTTCCATGAAATTAATTTGTAAGTCTTGCCTTGGAAATGCATAGAGCTGGAAAACGAGTTGCTGTTCACTAAGGATGCATCTGGAACATCTCCTCTGCTAAATAACACTGGAAAAATATGCTTTAGAGGCTCTGGTATGCTACATGGAAAAGTAGATGCGAATTTAGTGGAAGTGTCTCCTTTCTGTAACTTTAGCACTTGGTTCAGTACCTGGATCTTAGAAACAGTGTGATGTGTGCCATGGTAACTTTTTCTGATAATTTCCTACATATATGTAACATTACCACTTTGAAGTATTAAAATATTATTCTAATGAAACAAAGTTTATCATTTTACTCTATCTATAAGCATTATACCATAGGAAATTACTCCTAAAAATAACATAATAGGGTAGCTATACCATATAACTTCCTGTTGTTGCTCAGAGGGATCATGGAATGGTTTAAATTTATTAAGCATGGCTTCAATTTTTAATGTCATTTGTTGTATATTTTTTAATGATAAAAAATGTATCCTCAATATATGAACCTAAGAGAGGTATAGAAAAGTACAAAGAGAAGAAAATCTGGGGTGATCTCACCATCCAGAGAGAACTACATTACCAGTTGAATGTGTAAGTTAAGGTTTTCATCCTACAATTATGTGGCATGTATATTTAGAATGTTATCAATTATGGAAAATAACACCTTCACCTTTCTTCCTCATCACTCCAGTCTTCCAACTGGTGTGAGGCAGATGGATAAAGCAAAGCACAAGCTTTGGCATCAGATAGACAAGAGCAATGTATATTTGCCACTTATTAATGGTATGTGTTGAGTATACTGGTTGTTTCACTGTGCTCATCTTTAAAACAAAGATGGTAACCCTATATTTTAAGATACTGTGAGGATTAAATGAGACGGCATACATTCAAGTGCTACAAGCTTTGTCAGGCACATAGTATTAAAAACCTATGACCTTGCCTACCTTAACTCCTTTTCCTCTTCTTAGAATAGCACAATTGAAGAGCACATCGTGATCCAGCATTAAGCAAAGACTCTTCCATCCCAAAGATTTTACATCAAAGCACATATTTAGCAGGCTAGGAACAGATGGGGTAGATATGAGGAGGTAGCATAGCCCAATTTCTTGGTTTCTTGGTGCAACTGGGAACCCGCTCCTAATATTTTTTTTTTTTTTTTTTTGCCTGTGAACTCCTCAAAAACTATAGAGCATCATAGTAAGTGAATGGAATTCTACTAAACTGTGAGCTTTTATGTATCACACTCTAGCGTCTCATCTGTGTTCACACAAAGGATAAAAGTCTTGCTGCACTTTACTCAGCATTCAGTACATGCCATTGCTTAAATCTCATCTCTGAGAGAGCTAACTTTAAAAAAAATTGAAATTAAACATTGGTGTCTGTGCACACAGTGAAACAAATTCCTCTCTTGCTCTGCTGCTTTACAAAGCTCATCTGGGACTATAGCTCAAACTAAATTCAAACTTCACACTGGCTTAGGCCTTCAGCCTGAAAGGACAAGGTGAGAACTTGGCCCATTAAACATAATGGGGTAAGTCAGGTAGCCAAGAATTGTGCAAAGCTCCAAGCATCTCCAAAATGTTTTCAGATTTTTTCATTAAAGACTTTTGAGATTTGATTCCAAAGCAGGGCTCTGAGCTGCGAGAGTTCATGCTGTCACGTTGGGAAAATGGCAGACAAACACCAGTCTGTGCAGACAAAACCTTACTTCTTCCCTTTAAGGTTCAGTGGCGCCTGTTCTCACATTTCTATGGTTAACCTTGAGTTAAAGAACATTTGGATAATAATGGCATAAACTTTTCACAGTTCACATAAAACTTTATAAGGGTTGGTTCTTTGTAGAGAGAGTGCATTAATATATAAAATAAGCATGTTGTTTAGTTTAACTATTTGGCCATGTGTGTTTTCAGGGTCACTATTCCAGCAAAATGTAGGTAATTTCAATTTTTTTTTTAATAAAGTGAGAGAATGCAAACCTTTACAGTTCACTTGAATAAAGCTGCATGACCTATATTCCATGTATTAAAAACAATTATTATGCTGTTGCCAGACAGTATGGGGTATATTACCAGAGCTACCATCATTAAGCATGCCTCAGCATCGCTCTTAAAGAATCCAGATGGTGGTTTTCAACTGTATCTCCATGGTGTCCCCTAGGAAGTATGTGTTATAATCACAATCTCCTTCTTACTTCAAAGTTGTGTTGAGCAGAGCCAACAGAAGGGGCTTCCTGCTGTTATTGATAGGCTATAACTGCACTAGCCATTACCCTCAACGGCCATCAAAATGACATGTGCCAGAAAATGCTCGGGATCCACAATGCAAAATTATGGCTGAGGGCAAAAACTGGTACCTAGAGGAATTTTATGGCACAAAGCAGGCCTTTTATTTTTGTAACACTTTTTTTTTTTTTTTTTGCAAATTCATTTTGTCATGGAAGTGGAAGTGAGAGAAAGGAATTATGATTGTGATTTTTCATAAAAACGATTCCTAATCGGGTTTCATTACAATAAACAAAGAAATACTCAAGTGGGATAAAATGATAAAATGAACTAAACCAACTATGGATAAAACTACAGTTATCTTTAGGGTTATAATTAAGCTGGAAACAACACCTGTGTGTCTAAAAAAGGATTTTCATCCATTAAGTGTAACTTTCTAAGTGTGATCACATGGCACAATGGTTTCAACTTGCTGGAAATCATGGTAGAAGCTGTCTATTTTGCTGTGATGTTTTAGCTGTTTACGTACTTAACTTTGCGTTAAAACTCTATATGAGTCTCAGCATTGCACAGTTTTGATACTGACTGCTCCAATAATTTAATTTGATTTAGTTATCATAGATTTTTTATTAACTAAATCTATAGAATATTTCACTTGACTTTTTTAAAACATGACATTGTTGAATTAACAATATCTATCAAAATTTAAAAGGCACATGTCCTTTAACTCTAAAATTCACTTCTAATAATTCATCCTATAAGCGTTTTTTCACTTGTATTCAAAGTTATGTTTAAGCTAATTGAAATATTTTTATTTGTAAAAGAACAAAAAACCAAAAAACTAGAATAACTAAATGCCCATCAATAAGGAACTGGTAAAATTACTAGTGAGCCTACAAATGAGTTAGACCTATATGTACTAAAAAAATAAGGTGTAAACAATGATATATATAGTATACATCTTCTAATATTTTCTATTTAATCTGTAAATACACACATTTATTTTTGGTTATAAATAAATTTTTTAATATTTTTATATCTTTATTTCCATAGAGTTCAAAAATAGAGATAAATACATGTACTCAAGTCTGCAATCTTGATTGAAATCAGTTCGTCTGCATTGTTTTCATAAATTAATTTTTTAAATAATTTTATTATTTTCCCATCTAAAGCATTACAAAAAAGATTACATCGTGCCACAATTTCTTTATCCATTCATCCATCTCTAGAAACTTAGGTTGTTTCCATATTTTGGCTATTGTAAATAATGCTGCAATGAACATAGGGGTGCATATATCTTTTCAAATTAGTGTTTTTGTATTCTTAGAATAAATACTCAGAAATGAAACAGTAATAGCTCTATTTGCATACATTCAAGTGCTACAAGCTTTGTCAGGCACATAGTATTAAAAACCTATGACCTTGCCTACCTTAACTCCTTTTCCTCTTCTTAGAATAGCACAATTGAAGAGCACATCGTGATCCAGCATTAAGCAAAGACTCTTCCATCCCAAAGATTTTACATCAAAGTACATATTTAGCAGGCTAGGAACAGATGGGGTAGATATGAGGAGGTAGCATAGCCCAATTTCTTGGTTTCTTGGTGCAACTGGGAACCCGCTCCCAATATTTTTTTTTTTTTTTTTTGCCTGTGAACTCCTCAAAAACTATAGAGCATCATAGTAAGTGAATGGAATTCTACTAAACTGTGAGCTTTTATGTATCACACTCTAGCGTCTCGTCTGTGTTCACACAAAGGATAAAAGTCTTGCTGCACTTTACTCAGCATTCAGTACATGCCATTGCTTAAATCTCATCTCTGAGAGAGCTAACTTTAAAAAAAATTGAAATTAAACATTGGTGTCTGTGCACACAGTGAAACAAATTCCTCTCTTGCTCTGCTGCTTTACAAAGCTCATCTGGGACTATAGCTCAAACTAAATTCAAACTTCACACTGGCTTAGGCCTTCAGCCTGAAAGGACAAGGTGAGAACTTGGCCCATTAAACATAATGGGGTAAGTCAGGTAGCCAAGAATTGTGCAAAGCTCCAAGCATCTCCAAAATGTTTTCAGATTTTTTCATTAAAGACTTTTGAGATTTGATTCCAAAGCAGGGCTCTGAGCTGTGTGAGTTCATGCTGTCACGTTGGGAAAATGGCAGACAAACACCAGTCTGTGCAGACAAAACCTTACTTCTTCCCTTTAAGGTTCAGTGGCGCCTGTTCTCACATTTCTATGGTTAACCTTGAGTTAAAGAACATTTGGATAATAATGGCATAAACTTTTCACAGTTCACATAAAACTTTATAAGGGTTGGTTCTTTGTAGAGAGAGTGCATTAATATATAAAATAAGCATGTTGTTTAGTTTAACTATTTGGCCATGTGTGTTTTCAGGGTCACTATTCCAGCAAAATGTAGGTAATTTCAATTTTTTTTTTAATAAAGTGAGAGAATGCAAACCTTTACAGTTCACTTGAATAAAGCTGCATGACCTATATTCCATGTATTAAAAACAATTATTATGCTGTTGCCAGACAGTATGGGGTATATTACCAGAGCTACCATCATTAAGCATGCCTCAGCATCGCTCTTAAAGAATCCAGATGGTGGTTTTCAACTGTATCTCCATGGTGTCCCCTAGGAAGTATGTGTTATAATCACAATCTCCTTCTTACTTCAAAGTTGTGTTGAGCAGAGCCAACAGAAGGGGCTTCCTGCTGTTATTGATAGGCTATAACTGCACTAGCCATTACCCTCAACGGCCATCAAAATGACATGTGCCAGAAAATGCTCGGGATCCACAATGCAAAATTATGGCTGAGGGCAAAAACTGGTACCTAGAGGAATTTTATGGCACAAAGCAGGCCTTTTATTTTTGTAACACTTTTTTTTTTTTTTTTTGCAAATTCATTTTGTCATGGAAGTGGAAGTGAGAGAAAGGAATTATGATTGTGATTTTTCATAAAAACGATTCCTAATCGGGTTTCATTACAATAAACAAAGAAATACTCAAGTGGGATAAAATGATAAAATGAACTAAACCAACTATGGATAAAACTACAGTTATCTTTAGGGTTATAATTAAGCTGGAAACAACACCTGTGTGTCTAAAAAAGGATTTTCATCCATTAAGTGTAACTTTCTAAGTGTGATCACATGGCACAATGGTTTCAACTTGCTGGAAATCATGGTAGAAGCTGTCTATTTTGCTGTGATGTTTTAGCTGTTTACGTACTTAACTTTGCGTTAAAACTCTATATGAGTCTCAGCATTGCACAGTTTTGATACTGACTGCTCCAATAATTTAATTTGATTTAGTTATCATAGATTTTTTATTAACTAAATCTATAGAATATTTCACTTGACTTTTTTAAAACATGACATTGTTGAATTAACAATATCTATCAAAATTTAAAAGGCACATGTCCTTTAACTCTAAAATTCACTTCTAATAATTCATCCTATAAGCGTTTTTTCACTTGTATTCAAAGTTATGTTTAAGCTAATTGAAATATTTTTATTTGTAAAAGAACAAAAAACCAAAAAACTAGAATAACTAAATGCCCATCAATAAGGAACTGGTAAAATTACTAGTGAGCCTACAAATGAGTTAGACCTATATGTACTAAAAAAATAAGGTGCAAACAATGATATATATAGTATACATCTTCTAATATTTTCTATTTAATCTGTAAATACACACATTTATTTTTGGTTATAAATAAATTTTTTAATATTTTTATATCTTTATTTCCATAGAGTTCAAAAATAGAGATGAATACATGTACTCAAGTCTGCAATCTTGATTGAAATCAGTTCGTCTGCATTGTTTTCATAAATTAATTTTTTAAATAATTTTATTATTTTCCCATCTAAAGCATTAAAAAAAAAGATTACATCGTGCCACAATTTCTTTATCCATTCATCCACTGAAGGGAACTTAGGTTGTTTCCATATTTTGGCTATTGTAAATAATGCTGCAATGAACATAGGGGTGCATATATCTTTTCAAATTAGTGTTTTTGTATTCTTAGAATAAATACTCAGAAATGAAACAGCTAGGTTTTATAATAGCTCTATTTTTAATTTTTTAAAGGAATCTCCATATTGTTTTTGATAGCAGTTGCACCAGTTTGCACTCCTACCAACAGTGCACAAGGGTTCCCTTTCATCCACATCCTTGCCAGCACTTGTTTCTTGTCTTTTTGATAATAGCCATTCTAACAGGTGTGAGGTGATCTCTCACTGCGGTTTTGATTTGCATTTCCCTGATAATTAATGACATTGAATATCTTTTCAAGTGCCTGTTAGTCATCTGTACATATTCTTTGGAAAAATGTCTATTTAGACCTTCTGATTATTTTTTAATAAGGTTATTTGTTTTTATGTTGTTGAGTTGTGTCAGTTTTCTTAAATATTTTGGATATTAATTCTTTATCAGATGTATGATTCATAAATATTTTCTATTCAGTAGGTTGCCTTTTCATTTTATTGATGGTTTACTTTGCAATGGAGAAGCTTTTTAGTTTGATGTAGTCACATTTGTTTATTTTTGCTTTTGTTTGCCTTGCCTTTGAAGTCATATCCAAAAAAAAAATATATATATATGCTAAGACATGTTAAGGAGCTTAGCACTTATGTTTTCTTCTAGAAATTTCATGGTTTCAGCTCTTACATTCAAGTCCTTAATCCATTTTGAATTAATTTGTATATTGCATAAGACAGTGTTTCAGTTTTACTCTTTTGTATGTGACTGTCCAGTTTTCTCAGTACCATATTTTGAAGAGACTGTCCTTTTCCCTTTGTATATTCTTGGCTCCTTTGTTGTACATTAATTATCCATATATGTGTGGGTTTATTTCTGGGATCTCTATTTTGTTCCATTGTTCTGTAAGTCTGTTTTTATGCCAATACCATACTGTTCTGATTACTATAGCTCTGTAGTTTAGTTTGATATAGAGCAGTGTGATACCCCAGCTTTCGCTCTGGCTATTTGAGATCTTATTTGGTTCTATACAAATTTTTATAATTATTTGTTCTAGTTAGGGAAAAATGACATCAGAATTTTGATAGAGATTGCATTGAATATACAGATTGCTTTGGGTAGAATGGACATTTTAATAATATTAATTCCTCCAATCGATGAACATGGAATATTTTTCCATTTATTTGTGTCTTCTTCCATTTCTTTCATCAATGCTTTACAGTTTTTAGTGTACACATCTTTCACCTCCTTGGTTGATTTTATTCCTAGATATTATTATTCTTGATGCAATTATAATTGGAGTTATTTTCTTAATTCCTCTTTCTGATAGTTTGTTACTGGTGTATAGAAATGCCATAGTTTTCTATATATTGAGTTTGTATCCTGCAGTCTTATTGAATTAATTTACTAGTTCTAACATTTTTTTGGTGGAGTCTTTAGGGTTTTCTGTATATAGTATTGTGTTATCTGCAGGATAGGGAAATTAAAGTCTTTCACCATGTATTTTTTATATTTATTTTTATGTATTAATTTTTTTTTTTACCATGATAGAGTTGACCATTTAAGCCAAAAGGCAAAAACTACTTATGGCATACTTAAAGGTATATGAATTTGAAGGAAAGTGGGCCCTTAGATTTAGATTTGCAAAGTATAGCATTTTATCAATGAAGATACACCAACTGTAAACTATGTAAGGTGTTGACTTTTAAAAATAGGCTTTAAAAACATCTAGAATCACTTTTCTATCAATAGAGATTTGGACTCTCGTTGAATTTTCATTCACTAATTTCCACTTATGGAGTTAATCCGCTGTGTGACCTTGGAAGGTTTATGTTTTAACCATTTATTGTTCAATCGTGTTTAAATTTTGTGTCAAAAATAAATCATAAACTCAAATCATGTGGTATAGGGTCTATTCTACATGCACATCAAGTTTACCAAACACTAATTTGTATTGGGTAAAAAAAAAAAAAAAAAAAAGAACAAATTTACTCCCTTACCTAGAATGATATAAAAGCCATCCCACAAATATTGGAAAAAGCTGATTCCTAAAGTGAATCAAATTCAAAACTTTTAACACAAAAAAGGAACAAAACTAAAATTATATTTTAACCTGAGTTCTACTCCAGTCACCAAATTAAGGCAAAATATGGCATGTGGTAGTATACAGACTTAAGCCTTTGATAAAAATAAAATCTTCACTCAGAAAATGTGATTTAAATGTAATGACTTTCTATAATATAATATAATTCAAAAGATGTGCAAGCTTAAAATATTGTCAAGATATGCCACTTCTTTACATTAAAATTTTAATGTGAAAGCTTACTGGAGTAAGCTGCACAGTTTTTGAAGGATGTTGTTTAAGAAAAATGGTAATTTTTGTTTGGTTAATCAAACAGTGGGAAGTGTTGTAATGGATAATTAGACTACCCAGTTCATCATTATAATTTGACATTTACATAGGTCTTTCTATTTTCAAAATGTTCTACAACCATTTTTCTAGGTTCCATCAATATTACCTTGAGACGTAAATTAATTCTTCAATTCACATCTTACAAATTAGCACAAAGAAGCTAAGTGAGATGAAGCAAGTCAGATGCAAAGCTAAGAAATTCTTGCCCCGGCAGGCCTAAGCCACTGGTTTTTGTCCCTAGAAGAACCCTAAGCCTTTCTATTTGAAACTTTCCAAAGAGAATTAAGCTGTCAAACACAAATTAACAACCAAGGCCTGTCACTTTTCTAGTCCAGGTGGTCCAATTATAGATTTAACCTAAAGTAAGTTCAGATATAAAATAATATGACAAGTCATAGTTACTATAGTCTTAATGAACCTTTATTTTAAAACAGCCATCAAAGTTTTAAAGTAACATGCCTTTACTTATGAGTTAAATTTTCTTTCCTACTTTCCCCCACCATTCCTCTGCTCTCTCTAGAACAATAGTACTACTGTGCAGGTCCCATTTGCAACACCCCAGGAAATTCTCTGGGTCTGCCCCAATATTACAGAGAAGAAATGAGCACCATAAAAATAGCACACAAACGTAGGGAACAATAAGGCCATTATCTAACATTTGATTGAGAAACCTGATCAGAGGGCAGAATTCACATATCTTGGCCCAAGTGCCTTTATATACTTTCCTTTTTTTCTCTTCCTTTTATTTCTTGGCTCCAAACTACCCTATAACCATCACCACCACCCACCACCCCCTGCTCACAATGAATTGACACACGAAGCTACCTTACAGGGTGGCAGTATTCTCTCTGTGGATAACACAGAGGCTGAAAGAAGCCACTTTAACTCAGGAGTTAAAGATGCTGTTCAAAGTACTAAATGCTCATTTTACATAGTCCATCTGGATGATAAATTGAGTTTTTCAGCTTTGAAAGGATCCCAAAAGAGTTCAGATGTTAAAAGTAGACTGTGAATTTTTTAGCAGCTTCGGTTGGGCTAAAGTAACATTTTTTTAAGGGATAATAAAGTATCTAGATTCAGATGATTGGGACCCCACAGAATTAACTTGGTCAATTTGAGGATTAGACTTCATGGCAATAATATGCATGATAAAGAATTTTAAAACAAATTAATTAAAAGAGCAAACTCAATTACTTGATCCTACCATAAATACTGCTATTCTTGGTGAATGGCATTTTATGTAAAGAGCTCAGAGAGTTAATAAAGCCTAATGGTGGCAAGAAAAGATTAAATTAAAGAAAAATGAATTTATATCCTTAAAAGTACCTATTCCTTCAAATGCAGAATTAGAATTTTTTTTCAATCAAAAATAATTCTACTTAAAATATTTTATGTGCTTTAAGGGCCACTAAATAAAGTCAATATTGTACTGACAATATTTGGCAGTATATATGTGTGTATGCAAAATCTCTTACAGTTAGCTCTTAGGAAATAAATAATAAATTAGGAATTTATTATGAAGTTATACTTGGATCCCCAACATAGAAGCCCAAAACACAAATAAACAAACAAAAAGATGTGACTGTGTATAATGAGATTTGAAGAAAAACACTTTCTTATATATTAAACTTTTGGATGTTCTCTTTCTGAAAAATACTAATTATGAGCATTATGTTGACACCATAGGTGTTCTACACACAGTGGTAAAATCAAGTTTTATACAGACATGAAATTCATTAAATGTCATCCTAAAATGAACAGATAACCATAATTAATTATGAAAAACAGAAATCGCCCTGAACTACAGAGTCTAAGATGTTGGACCTGGACTTTCATTCATTATCTGTTAATTCATACTTAGCATTCTAGATTAAGATTTTTTTACCATTTTTATTGACAATTCTAAAAATAGAATTAAAAACAGATAATAATCAATAATCATTCTGATATCTAATTTCTCTGATTTTGATATTTGTATCTTAAGGATCTTATAAATTTTGTTTTATAATTCGATTCTCCATTAAATAAAAATGACAACAATTTTCAAAACTATTTGCACATTTCTTTGCTCCCCAAACTGATTATAAATTGTTTTATTCCATCTGTTCCTGTCATTGGACATTAATAAATTATCCATGACTTGTGTTTGAGTGATAAAGCTGTGTTCAGAAGTGAAGAGACACTCAGGTTCCTGAGTCAGGTAATGAACCTAATGCTTTATGGAGGCAGAACTCTAATTTTTACTAGCCTTTTCTAAGTATATTAACAGTGTAAGTTGTATTTTAAGGTATCTATAAATTATAAAATGATGTAGATATAACAGTGTGTGTCTATGTGCACCCCATTTCTACAGAAACGCCAAAGGATGTCCTTGAAATTCATTTTAACTCCTTCAAATTGACCTATACTACATGCCAGGAATGAAAATCAATGGCTATTTCTTTTATATGCACAAAGCATCATGCAATTACAAGGGCAACATAAAATTATTATCAATTTGTCATTTTTCCTCTCTTTTTTTTAATGTCCTTTGGACGTCACTTACATAATATGTCAAAGTAATGAGATACAAGTAACTGTGTAAACATTTAGGATTAAATGCTCCTAAAGTTTAACATTGATACACAGAAATTGGTGTATTTACAATGAATTCTACCACAAATTCTACCAGGCAGCTTTCTTCATCAGAGCACACTCCAATCTCCACCCCAAGAAGGTGACTCTAGTTCTAGATCTCAGCTGCCATGCAAATCATGTCTTCAGACATGAAAGAAAGAAAATCTCCTACACTCTTAATTTCTTTCAGAGTATTCCTTACTATATCCAGTACTTCCATAAGCTCTAAACTACATTGCTGGTATTGCTAATGAGGTTGTATTATTCATTTTGAAACATTATCTTTGCCTCTATTTCTTTAATGATATAATAAAAATAACATTCAAGATGTAAAAGTCCATAATCATAGAAAGATAACGTTGAAAGAGACCTTAGGAATTGCTATATCTAGAATGGAATTTCTCAACCATTTTTCAATATCACGCTCCAAGGAGACTTTTTAGATATTGTTTTCTAATTTGTCCCACTATAAAATTTTAATATCATACATATACTGTATATCTGTTTATGTATTCTATATATATCTATGTTTTACACATAAGAAGAGTAAGATTTTTGGCACCTTAAGAATCAATTTTTCCCCCTTGGGGCAATATCATCTTTGTGTTGGATGTATTTTTCAGTTAAGGAAACTTAACTGAATAGAGATAGTAAAACAATAATAATATACTCCTATCACAATTATATTATTAGTCAGTTATAGTGAGACAAAAGTTGTACTGCCTACCTTTGACAATTATTAAAGAGATATTGAAATACTTCATCTCTGGAAGAAAATCTCAGGAAGAAATACTATTATTATTTATATCTCCCTATCTAATGCTTTCCCTTATTTGTCTTTCATTAATTATATGAAAACCATTCCCTTTTGTCATGCTGGTAACACTAAATGAACGTGTAACTTCTCCGTTTCTCAAATCATTTATGACTTCTTTTTCCATTTAGTTTTTCTTTCCAGTTACCATGACAGAACCTTTTCATAGCATCTATCATCAATAACAAATTATCTTAAAAATACACGAACATGCGTAGTATGTATGCATACATGTATAATACATAAATAAACACATACACACATATCATTCTAAAGTAGAAAAAAGGCTATACACATGGTGACACACATTCTGAACTGCTGAAAACCAGAGGCCACTGTGTGATATAACAAATTGTAGAGGTTGTTTACGATGACATTTAAATATTTCAGTTTACATCTAATCATGACAAATTTCTGACTAATGTAGTTCCTTTCAGTGCAGCTTAAGTCACTATACGGAACTAAACCACTTAATATTACAATATTTGACAACATAATAGTGAATAGCTCAGAAATATAATCAATAAAAATAGATCCAGACCAGGGCAAAAAGCAATAAAGTAGATTCAGAAGAAGTTGGCTGACTCAGCTCCTTTTTAATTAATCATATGAGTCACTCAAAACCCCGTGGAAATAATGGCTAAGAAGAACCTCAGAAATTCTGATTAGCAGAATGATGTGTGTTGGTCTTTGTTGTTCACAAAAAGAACAATCTCAGCAGAACTAAATTTCAGTTAAAGTGGTATAGCTTGTATCACAGTGGTTTTCTGTGGTTTCATAAAGAGAAGCTAGAAGGCAGGATCTGGATCCGTGTCCTGGCTTTAATCTTTACTGATCTCTTTGCCACTAAGAGAAACTTTTCAGATCTGGGAAAGTTCCTTAACTTCTCTGAGTCTCTTTTGTCTTAGGTACAGGTTACTATGAGAACATATGAAATGATGCTTATGAGTTATGCTAGGCTGCTAGGTGTTTACAAAAATAAGGAGGTCCTATTGCATCATTATCGACATCCTATAGTCACTGTTACCTATTCTTTTCTAATCCAAATGCATATCAAGCAAGATTTTGTTTTGCATCTACTTTCAATAGGACAATATTAAACTATGAACAAAATGTGCTTCTGGGAACATTGCCATATCCCTTAATATCTTGATGACAGACACCATAAGTTACAGCCACTGAATAGTGACTTCCATGAAAAGGACTCGTAGAGTCAGTCTCTTTCCTGCTCATTAGCATAGTCCCTTAAATACCATGGGCTTTAGAGTTTTGCTGTTCTTCCACTGAAAAGTCAAGTGTACCATAAGGTTTTAAACACTGAAACAGGGGCGGGTGATAGTAAAATGGAACTGGTCATTAGGGTTTGAAGGTGAGGAGAGGACATTACATACAGTGGGACAGAAACTCACAGGTAATTCACATTTCAAAAAAATGAGAAACAGGGTTTATACAACTTGACATGTGCTCATGTTAGTAAACTTGTGAATTCTATAGGTGTTAGATATGGATCATTCCTATTTCCCTACTTCCACAAAGGTGAATGTATGATTGAATGGGGTACAACAAATTAGAAGTTTAGGTAAAGATATACAGCATATATACCATCTGCTCAGTGAAGCTGCCCCTGATACTCTTGTGGCCAGAACTAGCAAACACAGAAGAGAATGGCATCTATTTTAAAACTCCTTAAAGCTCATTTCACATTCCATCATGTCTTCAAGCTCTTGTGGGTGTATCCTGATATCTCTCACCATTCCCCCCATTAAATTGGAAGCTCCTTGAGACCAGAGGTCATAGTAATCATTTTCCATCCTGAAAATGACAGAAATGACTCTCGTACATGCTAGACATTCAACAAATGTTTGCTAAGTTAAAATGAACACAGAGAAGGCACAAACTGAAGTTAAAATGTTTATGCTTTTTTCACATTGACACTTTGTGACCATATGACATTCTTTCTACATTTATGGTATATCTTTAAAATTCCCTATGCACTAGTTTAAAATATAGTCTAGGCACAAAATAAGAAGGGAGATATAGAGGGCTTTGAAATGTGATTCTAACTAAAAAGGGAAGAAAACAGTAAATTATTAAAAAGCCCCATTAGAATTTATCATGGTAAATTCTATTACTAACCTTTACCTCAGCCTCCTATTTGTAATGTTATTGATCTCTTGAGCAGTTTGTTGTAAAGCATGTTTCTGAAGGTTATATTAGACTTTACAAGTGAATTTCTGCCTTTTAACACGACAAACTATACACTTGCTCCTTGAGGAGAGAGTTAAAAGAGATTCGATAAAAATTTCAATGCAATTATTATTTGGCTTGTCTTTTCGCTGACTAAGACTCTCTACCTCATCCAACTTTATTTGTAATTGTTAATTTATTTCTTACTTTCTCAATTGTTCTAATTTCTTAACTGTTAATAGGCAAAGGACTTCTGCAGAATCAAAGTTTGCTTCACAGAGAAGCTACAGGTGAGAAGGACTCACTTGTATGAGTAATATTGCTCTTCAATTGCCTTCTCTTGTCACAAACTTCTGATCAATAGACTTAAGAGTTATTCCTAGTGACCTTGAGCAAAACTGAAAGTTGGAAGCTCTGTTGGCTGAGTGTGCCCAACAGTAATTCATGTACTACAAACACAGTCTGTCAAGTTGTCCCATGTTTCGGCAGTTTAAAGGGAGTACAGATTATTAGAATAGAGTCAGGCTCCATTTTTGCTTATGCTCTGTCATGGTTTGTTGCTATTGATTTTTTTAGTAGGCACAAATACTACATTTGTATACCCGAAGGATAGTTTAGGTGCATAGTTGAGCTCAATGAAGAAATAGTCTTATTTTGCCAATTCTGCTCTGAAGTATGTTTTATGTAACATTAATGGTACCCAAGATTATTTTACTTGATAGATGATTTTTGGTGGTGTTGTTATGCACTCATTTTAATGTGTATTAAAAATATATAACCAAAAACAATAGAAAAAATGAATGCAACAAAGAGCTGGTTCTTTGAAAAGGTTAATAAAATTGACAAACCCCTGGCTAAACTCACTAAAGAAAAAAGAGAAAGGACACAAAACAATATATAACCAGCACATCAGACTATAATTTATTATATTTCATTGCTTAAGATGAGGAAAATAATAATATTTAGAAATGGCAAAACTATGTGATACAGGCATAACAATTTTTTGAAACACTACTTCATTCCAAAATTTGATTCCTTAAGGACAAAAAGTATATTAGCTACTTAGATTGAGTAGTTTATTATTTCAACTGGTTATTTTACTTCCTGATATAACAAAGCAAAGTATCACAAGACATTTAACTGTAGATCAAGTACATATGAAATCTTCAGAATGAAAAGTTTCAGGATGTTAATCACCTCAAATGACTTGTGGATTTAGATTCAGCAAAGGTCAAATCATTTCCCCTAAAACATGACGCCATGCGGTAAAAAATGAATATAACATAGCTAACCTATATATAGCCATTAATTTTGTTCTCAGGCATCAGCAGCATAAAGAAATACAATAGTCTTAGTCTAGTTTACCAAAAAATAAATACAGATCCAGGAGGCATTTTTCTAAATCTGATTCAAATGAGTAGATACATTGCTGAACAAGTAATTATATTTTAATTTCTAATATTGGTTCACAAGGAAATGAGAATAAGGCCTTATTGCCCTATTTTTGTTCTCTTCCAATGGTTTTCCACTGCCCTTGAATAATGCTGATCTCAATTCTGTGGAATATAAAGCTCATCATTATCTAGCCTCTGCCTGGGTTCTAAGCTCAATCTTCTCCATCTCCCTCCTTAATCACTGTAACTTGGATACTTGGGCTTTCTGCAATTCTAGACTAAGAAGGCTCTTTCCCTAGGACCTTTTCCCATGTTATTCCCTCTGCCTGGAGTACTCTTCCACCTAACTCTGCATATCACATCCTTTTCATCTTAAAGTATCAGCTTAAATTCATCTTCTCAAAGAACTTTCCCTACCATGCCATTCAAGAGGATTCCTTCATCCTATATCACTTTCTGTCTGCTTTCTGTTCATTTCTTTCATAAGAAATAATAATTGGCATTTTTTTAATATGAAAAGATGTTCAAGGTCACTAATCATTAGAGAAATGTAAATTAAAATGACAATGAGATATCACCTAACACTTGTCAGCATGGCTGTCATCAATAAATCGAAGAACAACAAGTGTTAGTGAGGATGCAGAGAAAAGGGAACCCTCATACACTATTGATGGGATTGCAAATTGGTACAGCCACTATGGAAAAACAGTCTCAAGTTTCCTCATAAAATTAAAAATGATTTACCCTTTGACCCAGCAATTGCACTTCTGGGTATTTATCCAAGGAAAACAAAAACAATAATTTGTAAAGATCTATGCAAACCTATGTTCATGACAGCACAATTTACAATAGCCAAGACATGGAAGCAACCTAAATGCCCATCAGCAGACTATCGGATAAAGAATTTATGGTTCACATGTACAATGGAATATTACTCAACTATAAAAAAATGAAATCCTACCATTTGCAATGACATGAATGGACCTAGAGGTTATTATGCTGAGTGAAATAAGTCAGATAGAGAAAGATAAATACCATGTAACTTAGCTTATATGCAGAATCTAAGGAACAAAAAAGAACAAACTAATCAAAAACAGACTCACAAATATAGAGGATGATCTGGTGATAGCCAGAGAGGAGGAGGGTTGGGGTGCTAAAAGAAAGGGGTGAAGGGTTAAAGAAGTACAAATTAGTAGTTGACAGATGGTCACGGGGTTGGGGAACATGACATAGGGAATGCAGTCACCAATAATGTAATGACTAGGTGTAGAGCCACAGAAGAGAGGAAGCAATCAGGAGGATTGTTGCATAAACTACATAAATGTCTAACCAATGTACTGTATACTTAAAATGAATAATAAAATTTTTAAAAATAGTAATTGGCTATTAATTTTTTTAGTTACTTTGTGCACGTGTGTATTTCATTCTCTCTTTCTTTTCAATGGAAGGTCCACTAGGACAAGAACCTCTACTGTCTTGTTCATCATTTTTCTCCCTTAGCAGCACACTCTGTCTGCAGAGTAGGCCCTTATCAACTGTTTTTGATTGGGTTAATGAGAACATATGCTACGGGTGGTTTTCTTTAGTTTGAATATTCCAATTATCCCATCAAAATTCTCTGAACAAATTCAGTTTTTATCATAATATTAACAACACAAAATAGAGCAAATTAAGCTTTGACTCTTTTAAAATTATCTTGTAAAACTAAACTTGAGGCATTATTTTCAGCACTAGGGTTCTACACCTTAGCTTTGCATGGGGAAAGTATGATGAATCTCTCGCTTAAATACAAAGTCATACCTATTTAAAACCCTTAATCCAATGTGTCAGGAGTCATCATGCTCTTTATCATCTTAGCAGTGTAGTTTTTCTTTCTGTAATATGTTCTTTGATTAATTTTGCAGCTAGTAACTAATGAGTTTTGTCTTTAGTTTTCTTTGTTGAAATGTATTTTTCTCTTTGACATTTAAGTTCTTCTATCTTTCTTGTGTTATTTTTCCATCTATCATTTTCTCTCTCATTTTCTCCAAGAAATGATAAGTCATTTGAAGACTATCTTTTACCTTCATCATCCACTACATGTGAGGGAAAATGTGTAATATCTCAACTTGTTTGTTGAAATCATTTTTTTCAATTCCCATTATACGCTCTGAATTATAATTTGTGCATTTTTCAGATGAAAATGTTCTCTATTCACAAAGTCATATCATTCCAACTATCAGTACTGTGTAAATTAATTGTTTAATCCATTAAACAAAAACTCATTCAATACCTACAACATGATTGACACTGTCCTAGGCTCTGGGAAATAGCAGAGAACAAAATATTAAGTCTGTGCCTTCATGGACTTCCAGCTGCGCAAGGACCATCTAGTTAGAATATATGTTCATGTGTATGCATGAACATGTACACATGAACGCATCTACATATCTTTTTTCTGCCTTATGCCTGCTGAAATATATGGATTTTATACAAGGGAAAAGGAGAGAATGTATACTGAGACAATCAAGAATACTTATTACAATGTTATTATTGTATTTTATTAACTAGATCCAGGAAATGAATAAAAATCTCTAAATAATTAAGAATATACTACGTAATCTTGGGCTCCAGGAATATATAACCCAGTTAGAAAAAAGAGGCATGGGTAATTCAACTAGTAACATGACCATCATGGTGTAATTCCCTTTAAAGCAGGATTTCCTCACCTCTCTCTACAGCCTCAATTCTAACTACTTATGAGGACTTCTTGCTCTAAGTATCAACATTTTTCTGAAAAAAAAAAAAAAATGCCATATTCTTTCTCCTCCCCATGGCTTTGCAGATGCTGTTGGAATTTTCTGGCTTTCTATTCCCACCTGTAAAACTTTTCTTCATCCCTCAAGACCAAACCAAGTGATAATACTTAGCTCAGGACCTGGTTCATAGAGGTGTTCAATAAATGGTGTTGAATAAATGAGTAAATATAGGAACAAACATATGTTGCTATGAATTCTACACCAAAGATGAAAATCCTCTAGGTTTCATGTGAAAAAAGAAAGAGAGCTCAGGATAAGTACTCAAAAGAGAGAGAGATTGTTTTTAAAAAGTGTAAAAATAACTTTGTATGCCAGAAAGTGAAAGCATTTTAAAAACATGATTTAGAAGCATATGACATATTATTTTATTTATTCTTAATATTTGCGTTCTGTCTAATACCCATGATGAAATTACAATAACAAATCTGTATCCGTAGTGAAATGTCACTTATGCTATCTGCGGTATATTAAGAAAATTATCTGGAACATGAGGTTTATGATCTTTGTTTTCTTCTTGGAGAAAAATATTTGTTTCTTTTACAAATCTGGAAAGTGAATTTTCCAGATTAAGGTCTTCTGACATGTTGTTGATAGGTTCAGTTTCAACTCTGCTAATTTTTAAAATCCTTCCTGGTTACTTATAAAAGAAAAACAAACAAACAAACAAAACTTTAACATTTTAGATTAAACAACTAAGCACATTTTGAATATACTTTACTCAGCATACTATTAGTCTAAAATATTGAGGATGCCAATATTTATATATCACAAAAGCAACTATGTGAATAACTTATATAACAGAAATGAAGTCATGAAGTTATTTCAATCATCTCATGGTAAAGTTTATGAAAGTGGAGGCAAATTGGTGCTTGGGTTGGGTCAATACGTTCATACCATTCAGAAAACACTACTCTATCAGAATTCATTTTCGATTTATTCCTAACATTCTCTGCTTAGATTTGTAAAAGTACTGTATTTTCTGCTAACATGGAAAACTGCAATTCAAGCCAGAGTTGTCCTGCTATAAATTTAAGAGACGTAATTAGAGCCTTGAAATTGACTCTGTCTGTAATGCCCTTGCCAAATGATTGAGCACATTAGTAGAGCCTCCCAGCTTCAGTTTCAGCCTCTACAATGTGAAAAGGATGGAAGAAAGTCATGATCTCCAGAGTCTGTTCATGCAACTCTAGAATTCTGTGATTCTGTATTTTTATAAGCTTCTCAAGGCACCTAGGAAATTATTTCCTTCTTTTTGGAATTTTTCCCAGGCTTGGTAAAGAGTGAATCTCCAGGCCTTGTATTGGTACCTAAATCCCAGGTTGGTATGTTGTTAAAAGATTATTTTTTAAAAAAAGAGTAACATCATGACTTATACAAATATAAAAGGAAGACTTGTAAAGGATTAATGAGGGATCCAGTAATATGTTACTACGAGTAAAATGTTGACCTCATTTACATAGGGTCAATCAGAATTCTGAAACACATTTATAAATATATGCAAAACTGTCTTTCTACAGGATAAAAATCAATTGCATTCCACAAGATGAGATTCACTTGCATTTCTATCGACAAGAACTATTTGCATCATTATCTGCTTTTAACAAATACCCTTGTAAGATAGCTCAAAGGCAATGAAAGGTGGTGATAACACAGAAAGATACACAAGATATGAGACTCCGTAATATTTGGGGTTATATTTTATAATTTTTCTCTACAGAGATCCCAACTAATTAGAAAACCACATCCCTTTCTTGTCCTAAGTTATTCAATCACCTTGCAAACTTTAAAGCATGTTTCCTATCAATAGAAATATTGTTGGTAATTCAAATTTGAGAGATAAAAACTATTTTTCATTTAAAGCAGTTCTTTACAGATTGATTTTAGATACATGACCTTTTGCTTAAGCAAAATGTAGTTCATATAAAAGCAGAGCTTCCCTGGTTAAAGTTGGGGGCTTGGAGAGTCATAATCAGAGGGCCCTCAAACTCTTTCTTCATTCCTAAGGCAGCCCCTAATGTGTAAAAATCACACATCTAAAGTTTTGCCTCACTTTGGTGTGAGACATGCATCAACTCAAACTAATTCAAACTACTCGATGTCTATAAAATTTTTAACAGTCTGATTAATCTAACCTCTACTTAAGAGGTTAAAAGGGAATGATAATTATGTCATAGTGTTGCAGTAAGAATTAAAAATACTTTAAAGTATATAAGTAGCCAAAAGATAGAAATAACCCAAATGTCCATTAACAGATGAATGGATAAACAAAATGTGGTATATACATACAATGGAATATTATTTGGCTATAAAAGGAATAAAATTCTGATAGATGTTCGATATGGCTAAATCTTGAAAACATTATACTAAGTGAAACAAGTCAGGCACTAAAGGATAAATATTGTAGGATTCTACTTATATGAGGTATCTAGAGCAGACAAATTCATGGACAAAAGGGACAATAGTCATTGCTAGGGACTAGAGGGTGTGACAAAGAGTTATTGTTTCATGAGTAGAGACTTTCTGTCTGGGAAAATGAAAAAGCGCTGGAAATGAATAGTGGTGATAGTTACACAAAATTGTGAATGTACTAAATGTCAGTGACTTGTACACTTAATAATAGTTAGGATGGTAAATTTTATGCATATTTTACTACAGCGAAAATACAGAAAATTATAATGTGGTTAGAATGGTTATAGCTATAAATCCTGACTCATAATAGGAGTGTATGAAAAGTATCTCATCATTCTTGACATTTTATTTTACTTACTAATAACAATAAGTTCAACAAAATTTACACTGCCAGTTAGATGCAACCCTAAATCTATCCTTGTACACAAATTTTCTAATTCCTAATCTAGTATTTTTAATGAGATCCTGTAGAGCTCTTTTTCCAGATTTCAAGGACCTGTAAGTCAATAATAAAAGATCCAACATATCTACTTAACATTAAGGCTTACTCTACAGCTATAGAAATCAAGACAATGTAGTATTGGCAGAAGGATACACACATAGGTCGATGGAACCAAAGATAGAACCAAGAAATAGTCCTAAATCAGTTTTTACAAAAGTGAATAGCCATTTAATGGAGGAAGGATTACCATTTCACCAAATGCCACTGGGGCAATTGAACATCCATAGGCAAAAATATAAACTTTGATCTGAACTTCACACTTTACACAAAAACTAACACAAAATGGATTACAGACATAGAATAAAACATAAAACATTTAGAAAAATTATAAAAGAAACTCTTTAAGATCTAGAGCTACGCAATTTCTTAGACTTGACCTCGAAATCACAATCCATAAAAAAAATTTTTTGATAAATTGAACTTCATCATTTGCATTTGGAAAGCCCACGCAAAGGAGATGAAAGATAAATTATACACTTGGAGGAAATTTTTGTAAACCACATATTCAACAAATGAGTAGTAGATTATATAACGAATTTCCAAAACTCAATGGTAAGAAAACAATCCAATTAGAAAATGAGCAAAAGACATAGAGACATTTTAATGAAGAAGATACACAGATTGCAAATGATCCATGAAAGGAAGGTCCACTTCCTAGTCATCAGGAAATTGAAAATGAAAACCACAATGAGATAGCAGTACACACCTATTAAAATGGCTAAAGTGAAAAAAAAAAATGGTAACACCACCAAATTCTGGCAATACTGCAGATAAACTGGTTCTCTCATACATTACTGGTACAAATGTAAAATAGTAAAAACACTCAGAAACTGTGTGGTAAGTTAACACTCAATTATCATGTGATCTAGCGATTATATACTTGGGTATTTGTCATAAAGAAATGAAAACTTATATCCACATGGAAGCTTTTACTTGAAATTTCATGGTAGCTCTACTTGTAATAGCCAAGAACTGAAATCAGCCCAGATACTGTTCAAGAGGTGAACAGTTAAGCAAATGGTGGTATATCCACACTATGGAATCCTACTAGGCAATAAATGAACCACTGATGCCTACAACAACTTGGATAAATCTCAAAGACATTATACTTAATGAGAAAAAGCCAGCCTCAAAAAGATACCGATTGTATGATTGTAGTTATATAATATTCTTGAAATGACAACATTTTAGAAATGGAGGTTAGGGGAGCAGGAGGAGGTAGGTTTGGTTATAAAAGTACAATACAAGTCATCTTGTGGTGATGGAACTTGACTGTGGTGGTGAAGACACAAATCTGCACATGTGATAAAATCATACAGAACTAAACACATACCCACACATACATGAGTAAAACTGGGGAAGTCTGAATTCAGTGGGTAGATTATATCAATGTCAATATCATGATAGTGAAATTTTATTATAGTTCAACAAAAGATTACCATTTGAGTGAACCAAGTCAAGTTGTATGACAACTCTGTATTATCTTTCTTACAACTGCATGCAAATCTACAGTTACCTCAGTGAAAAATTCCATTTAAAACATAAGAAAAGGCTACCAAAAAAATTCAGAAACAAGAAAAATATCTAGAAACTTACATATGTGATATCAAAAATTAAAACAAAAAATGTCAACAGAAAAGTTAAAGTTAAAAATGGGAGAGAAGGTAAAGGAATTCACAGTTATGTCCAGGAGGTCAAAACATCCAAATAAAATGTGTCCAGAAGGAGTAAAAAGAAAAAATCAGAGAAAATTATTAAAGAAATAAAACAAAGAAACATTAGCAGCACTGAAGACCTCAATTTGCAGAATAAATGTGATGCAAGAAAAGCACAGAACAATGAGTGAAATTGCCAGCAACAAGGCACACCGTGTTGATTTTTCAGAAGCAAGAAGAATAAAGTCAGGATTCTACAACAAATTAGGTCATATATAAAAGACTGGAAATCAAAATATAATTCTCATCTAGAACTTAAAAAACAAGTAATAATGACAAAATTCCAAGAAGAAATGACTGGCAGTCTAGAATTCTATATCTAGCTAGATGATCAAGTAAAAGAGTGCAATAAAAGCACTTTAAGACATCTGAGGTCTCAAAAAATTTAACCTGTGGGGCAACCATTTTTTTAGGAGGCTATTAGAGAATATGTTCTACTGGAACAGATAATGAACAAAAATAAGTCACAAGATTCAGAAAATAAGACCCATCACTGAAGAAAAACATTTAAGTGTATGTGTGCAGGGGGAGGGGCAGTAAAGGGAATTCACAGGATGCTCAGAATCCACCAAAGAAGAAAGATTCTAGTCCAGATTGGAGCAAGGGAATGAAACACTCGGGAAAAATCCCTCCAAGACAAAAATTAAACTGAGTTTAACTGATGTGTGTGACCTCTTGAGAGGGTTACTTACTGTTCTAACAGAGTTTAGAGATTAATTAGTGATAAGTAGAGATAAGCATAAGCAACCGATAACTAATACATTCTGGTACATTACATGACTGAGCATTGACCAATATACATGGAGTCATAATAATGTAATTAATAGTATAATCTCTGTATAGTGGTCTAAACAAAACAAACAAACAAACAAACAAAGACATAACTATATAGGGAGGCTGGAGGGAGGGAAAGTGTGAGAAGGTGACAGGATGGGGTTGGCGAGGAAGGTCATGATAACAATGCCAAAAGCTCATCTTTCATATTTAGCCATCAGTAGAAAACAGCTGCAACTAAAAATTTTTTACATAGCAGTATAAATATATTTTCATATTTTAAATATGGATGTAAATAAAATAAATAGCTGGAAGTGTTAGAAATGAAGGCCTCTGGGAAACAGTAATTTAGAGTAAAAAGGGATAGAATGTGGACTACTATTTTTAGTTATTAGTCCTTTAGTACTATCTTAAATTTTAACCATTTATATGTCTTACTTTAATAACACAATAATTTAAAAATAAACATAATGTAAGTAAGTTTAAAAATTTATAAAACACACACAAAAATAAAATTTCCCCTATTACTCTGCTACCAGGAGGGCACCGCAGCTAAAATTTGGATCTATTTTCTAAAATGATAGAGTAAATTCAAGGAAAAAAAATAGCTGATTCATTCAAACAAACATAAGACATTCAATAACAGGATCTAAATCTTCCTTTGGAAAATAGTCTTAATCTTCAAGCACTCTTATGAAAACACTAACATTACAATTAACATTGCAATTGACACTGGGGAAATCTTGGCAGGAATTGAATTGAGTAGCTTGGAAAGGAATCACCCACAGCTGTCCCTGCCTGTATGTATCCAAATTTGACCATTAAACATGAGAAAAACAGAGGACTCACTAATTGAGAATGATAATCAACAACCTACCTTAGGGTCACATTTGTGGAAGTTAATTCAGTTTGATTAAGCCTCCAAACCATCAGTGTTAAGCTGGAAGCGGTATTTCACATGCCTATTTCTAATGGATTACGTTATGATTTATGCTCTTTAGTCTTTTAAATTAAAAAATATCATATATATTATAACCAGTTACTTTTACGTTGCAACTTTAAAATGTTCTAATTTACTGCAAAATTACTATACTCTAATATCCCATCTACACAAATAACAGGTCTCACCATAGAAATCTCATCCTATTTTGCAAGTCATTTATAAAGGTACTGGCTGCACTTTTGTTCAGATGACCATTGATATAAACTGCAGTTAAAACGTCCCATTCTTTTTCCTTTAACAGAATTTTGTCACTTCCTTGCCATTAGTTAAAGAATAACCTAAATTATCTGCTAGCCTCTGGTTAAGATGTTAATTTTGGTACTTAATGTTCCCATCAATGGCCCTTAATGTGAAAACCATTTTATCCCTGTCTAACAGTGCAGATATTTCCATTTAGGAAAAAAAAAAAAAAAACTTTATTAAGGACTTTTGGGCTTTCAGATCATTTATAAACATCCCCCGTAGTCCTCAGAGTACAAAATGTGGTTTTCAGTACAAGACAATACAAGCTCAACAAAATGCAGAAAAATTGGACTGCAAACATTTTTCTACTTGTTAGATTTGTGTTTGATTGATGCCCAGGGCTATTGTATAAATTTCCATAATTTATACAAACAATGATAAGTAAATCACACAACAAAAACAGTTATATTAATGATAAAATAATTCTCTTGAACACTGGGGACTTGGCAGCAATTTTTTATAATTGGAGATGTAAATGTATAGTTAAAGATAAGTATACGAGCATATATAGGTTAACATTTTCTATTATTAGAAATATATTCTATAATTCCAGAATTTATATCCTTTGACAAAATGATAAGCTATTGTTCTGGTGGAACTGAAGATGGGAAGTAGGTAAGTATATCGACCCACAAACTATTCCACCTAGCAGAGGCATGGTTTAAAAATTGCAGCTAGAAAGACATTAACCAGACAGAAAAATTTTATCACCACTAAAGTCTTATATAGAGAATATTTTTACTAGTTTCTATCATAAATTATATTTGATCACATTTTTAATACATACTATTCTACTCAATTTGAGAGGTCTAGCTAAAACATTTCAAGTTTGTAGGCTGGGAACAGGTTACACCTTTGGGGAGATCTGCAACACACAGGGGTCACATAATGCCTATGCCCATCCCCGTGCAATTTTTTGTATTGCCTACCTAGCCCACAGAAATAAACATAGAGATGAATAGATGTTTCCCTGATCAAAAACACAGAATGGTACTACAAGCCTGCAGCAAAGAAGGTTTCCATACAAGGGCTCTTTACTATCAAAGTCCCACAGGCAACCAACCTCACAGACGCCTTTTCATACACCCTGCAGATGCTGTCAGAAATATATTGTCAGGTCTTTTCTGTTCTTTTCATTCATTCTGAGGGGAAAAAAATTAACTGGCTTAAAATTACCACCTTTATACTCATAAGTGTCTCTTCTTGGCTCCAGCCAGCATAGCCACCTGCTGATTCAACAGACACCTCAAACTCAACATACCCCTCAAATTTAACTCATGAGCTCTCTCACCCAATCCTATCCTCTCTCTCTGTCCACCATCTTAGTAAATGACAGTTTCTGAAGTGGAAACCTGGGAGTCATAGTGATTTCTTCATTTCCCAAAACACCCACATCAAATTAAATCCAGCTACTATGCCATTTTCTTGCTTATTACCCAAGTCCAGGTCACTGCTCTGTCTCATGTCGAAAATTACAATAGGATTCTAAGTGTCCTTTTTTGCTTGAAAGCATTCAATAGCTTCTCATTACTCCTAAGAAAAAAGTCTAAAACACTAATAAAATCTTATAGCCTTTGTACGGTTGGCCCTTGCCTACCTCTTCAGCCTCATTTTGTGCCACTCTAACTTATTCTGCTTTAGACACAGGGTTCTCCTTTGTGTTCTTGTATTGTGCTAAGATTACCCTTTCTACACGCTGACTCCTTGCCTCAAATGCTGTAGTGAATCTCTTCTTCCTCCCTCCCTTAACTTGTGGGTTATTTTTACTCATTCCTAAATGCCCATTAGAGCAAATGCCATTACTTTGCCCCTCAGACAAGACATACCTCCCATGTTTATGTTGAGTCTTCCTTCTCAGAGACTCTACTTAATTGAAGTTTTTATTTGTCTAAGGTCTCTGTCTTCTGTTAGACCTTTTCTACAAAGGACAAGAAAGTAAACATTTTAAGCTTTGCTGAATACACTGTCTGTTTCAGCTATTCGACTTTGCCTTTGTAGTGAGAAAGTATCCACAGACAATAAGTAAACAGATGGGTGTGGCTGTGCTCCATTGGCCTTTTGGCCATAGTTTGCTATCCCTTCATTAGATGGTATATACTTCGCAAAAGCATTGGACATGTTTGCAGTGTTCATTGTTGTATCTCAGTACCCATTGCAATACCTAGTGTACAGTAAGCATTTAGTATACATTGGATGAAAGAATGAGTCAAGAAATGAATAAAATTTGGACTCAACATTAATCAGTTATGAGGGTATAAGTATATTTTGACTTATGCTTCTACTCTACAAGGTAGAATTAAAAAGTATTTGTTTATAATATTATAATTATGTATGGTGTCACATGGTTATTAGACTTACCAGGGTGTTCACTTCATAAGTTATATAAATATCTAATAACTGTTATATAACTGAAACTAATACAATATTGTATATCAACTGTAATTGAAAAAATTTTTTTAAAAAGGAAAAAAATTCTGACACATGCCACAACAAAACGCATAGAACTTGATGACACTACGCTAAAGGAAATAAAGCAATCACAAAAGGACAAATACTAAATGATCTCACTTATATGATGTCCCTGGTATAGTAGAAAGGTGGTTGCAAGAGGATGGAAGGAGGAGAGTTAATGTTTCAGTTTTGCCAGATGAAAAGCATTTTAGAAATGGGTGGTGGAGATGACTGTACATCAATGTAAACATCACTGAACTGTATACTAAAAATGATTAAGATGGTCAGTTTTATGCTACATGTAGTTTACCGCATTTTTTAAATTAAAAAAAAAAAAAATTTACCTGAGGCTGCCCAGAAGTTGCAGTCACACTGACACCCATCTGGAAGGGTATGTCCTGTGGCCTGGAGCTTGGGTAGCAAACTCCCACCCTATGCCTACCAAAGACACAGGAACTCACCTGGGGTGGCTCCAGGGGCAGCTGTGTGTCACGGCCTGGCGTTTGCTGCACTGCAACTGGTTCAGCATCTGTAGACAGAGAAGAGGATGGAAGTCTATGAAGTCCCTTATTATACATGATTCCCTTGAGTGGTTGAAGTGTGACTTGGAGAAAGCCCAGACTAAGCACAGGCCAGCTGCAGGATCCTGCCCCCAACAATCAAAGACACAGCCCCAGATCTCAGGAGAAAGCACCTTTTCCTTAGTGGTTCAATAAGGTAAAACCCTGGGATCTCAGCCAAAGGCTTTTGGAGGAAAATCCCAGTAAACATCTTACCTGTCCTGGTACTCTGCATCACTTGCTGGCTTTCAGAGGATTTCATCAGGCAATGGTCAAGAGATCCACTCAGATCATTCACATGATAACACAACAGACATTTCTCCCAAGCTTCAAAGGTCCATGAGCACCTTGTGCCCACACTCTCCTCACACACAGTTACTCAACTCCAAATGAGAGCTCCTACTAAGATATCCTAACACCCACCCTGGTTATCCTGACCCTATCAAGTCCCCTCCATAAACATATTTGAAGACACCAGCCACAGCACATGTACACCGTGATAGGATGTGCCTAATGACGTGATTCCCTCACACGGATTGCAGCATCCATTATGCTGGAATTGTTCGCCCTCACCTTTGTGGGCTGTGAAGTAGCAAGTGGCCACACTGGGGAGGCTTAAGTAGTGAGGAGCTACCTATGGCCCCTCAGAGCTGAGAGTGGCCCACGGCCCACGGCCCACGGCCCACAGCCCACGGCCCACAGCCCACAGCCCACAGCCCACAGCCCACAGCCAGCAAGAAATCCAATCCCTCAGTCCCACAACAGCAAAAAAACTTAGTTCTGCCAACAACTGAAGTAAGGTTGGAAGCATATCTTTCCCTCACAGAACCTCAGATGAGGAAACAATCTCAGCCCAAATCCTGGTCACTGTCCAGTGAGGCACAAATCAGAGGAACCACTTATGACATGTCCCAATTCCTGACTATACAAGCTATAAGACAGTCAGAAACATGTATTGCCACTGGTTTGTGGTTTTATTGCTACACAGCTAGAAAAGAATAACATGCAACTTTTATGAAATCAAGTACTTTATCTTTTAGTTGACTTGTATAGAAAACACTTTGATATTGGGGAGAAGTGCTAGTTCATAATAAAATTTCATAAAAATAAAAAAGTAATTTTTTGACAAAGGATGTTGCTCTTAAATTATCTAGTTATTTAGATTTTCTCTTGATATGCCTGATAGTTTCAAAAAACTTAAAGCACAGAAGGTTAAGTGATTAGTGAGGGTGCCTGTACTTGTCCAGAAGGTCCCTTTAAAAGGTCAAGAAGTATGTAGAAAAATGAGAACTAAAGAGAAAAACAATGTTCCAATATTCTATTTTACCAAGCAGGAAAACTGACAAGAGAAACTAAAGAAAGCTTCCTTTTTTAACTGCAGGGCTGAGCCCAGAGACAGTAATTATAAAAAGAATAGCTACAACTAAGAATCGTAAAGACATTCACTCCAAAGGATGGCTAAAAACTTCAATAGTAGCCAATTAGGCACTTAAACTTCACTTAAATAGTCTCCCCACCCACGTGAAAAGAATAGTTTCTGGGACTTACAATCAAGATGATGTTGAGTGAACATAGGTATATCTATGTCTTCTCAATTAAGGCTGTTTAAGAAATATATATAGCCAAGCTTGAAGGCAAAGTAGGAAAATATCTGTGTACCAGAAACCCAGCAGGAATTGAAGCTATGGGAACCATGGGAAAGGGGATTAGACATATGACCTAGGGGCTAAAGTTTTAAGCCAATCTTAGAAGAGAGTAGATTCATGAAGTCTTATCACTAGAGTCAGAGAAAAAGCACTGAGCTCCCTATATAAAGCTGGGGCCCAGGAAAGTCTATTACTGAAGTGAATGATGACGTGAAATTTTCCTTTCAGCAGCCACATTCTAGCAGCCTGAAACAAATTGCTTACTCAGGACATATGTAGAAAAAGGGAATACCCTACCTATGCCAAATAAAAACCAAAAGCACATGCATTGATCAATGGAGGACATGTGGGGGACTGAATTGACCCTAGCCTTTAGTTATATAACTTAAAATGAGAAACAAATCCAAAATCTAAATATTGGTTCAGATCCGATAAAACCTAGAGGGTTACATAAAGAAGGAATGAGATTCTCCAAAATACATCTACAGAAGAAAAATACACATGAAGAACACAAACTAGGGATAGCATCAATAAACTAGGGAATTTACAATCAAAGAACTAGAATACAGAACAATCTGAAAGGGATGTTTTAAGTATGTTTCAACAGGGCAAAAATGGAATCTATAAAAAGAGGATGTTATGAAAGAAAGGCAGGCAGATACAAAAATTAATCAAGGAGAAATAATATGTAAAATAGTCATCGAAATAAAATAATCAGTAACTAAAACTGAAGAGATGCTAAAGAATAAATTACTATAATGAAATAAATTATGAGTCTCTCAAGAGTAGCAGAAAGTTATAGAGACAAAAAGTGTAAGAAAGAAGGTAAGAAACAGAATTTTCAGAAGAAAAGAATAGTAAGAATGGGAGAAAATATATAGATACTTACAGGACATAAAGTTTTAATAATAGAAAATAAAATTCTTTAGACTAAAATGTTTCCTGAATTCAAAGGATGATTTTTAAAAAAAATTCCACCTAGACATAGAAATTACTAGCAAAAAAATTTTAACAAAAATTTAAAAATTTTTTTTTCCTGTGAGGATAAAAGACATTACTCAGAAACATGTACCTGGGGATCAGACCCATCATAATGAACACAGGCCCAATAAAAATGGATAACAGAATCCCCATCATCAAAAACAGAAATGGGATAACAATAGAAGAATGATACTGCCAAAGTACCAAGGAAATATGTTTATCAACCTAAAATCTCAGCAAATAAACATGAAGATAAAATGAAGACAATTTTAGACAGAAGGTATCCCCAAAAGGATTTCTAGACACGAATATGCACTAAAAGGATTACTAAAAGATATTAGGAAGAATAAAAATGGTTCCACAAATGGAAGATTGAGGGGAAAAAAAGAGTGTGAAAATAAAATCCTACCAAATATTTAGAAAAGGAATGATACCAATTCTCTGCAGTCTCTTCCAGAAAATGGAAGCAGAGAGACTACTTTCTATCTCATTCTACAAGGCCAGCATTACCATAATTCCAAAAACAAAGACATTACAAGAAAGGAAACCTACAAACCAATATCTCTCATAAACATAAATGCAAAAATCCTCAACAAAATATTACCAAATTAAATCAAACAGTGTGAAAAAAAATTACGACCATGTGAGATTTATCCCAGGTATGCAAGGCTAGATTATCTTTCAAAAATCAATTAATATAATCCATCAAATCAATTGGCTAAAGAAGAAAAATCATGTAATCCTATCATGAGACAATAAAAAGTACTGAACAAATCCAATACCCATTCATGATAAAACTATCGGAAACAAAGAGCAGAAGATAACTTCCTCAAATTAATAAAGAACATCTAACATCATACTTAATTTGGAGAAAGTAGATACTTTCTTTATAAAATAAAGAACCTGACACAAATATTTTCTTATCACTCCTATTCAACACTGTGCTGTTATTCAATGGCAAAAAAGGTGAACTTTTAAATAAAGAAACTTAAAAATAAATGTAAATGACAAACTTTAAATCTATTTAGAATAAAGTATACTATTTATAAGAACTCAGGTGGAAAAGCATATCTTAAATAGGATTTAAAAAGTACATACTCTATGGAAAAATAATAAATTTGATTATATTAAAATCACTTCTAGACATTCAAGTTCACTGTAAGCAAGGTGAAAATATAAGTGACTGACACAACACTATTACAACAGTTTAACAGCCAAAGGATTAGTATCCAAGTCTTCAGTTCAGAGTTGACACATTTAGACTTGCTGGTGACATCTGCAATCTGATCTATATATTATATGCCATCTGAAAGCTATTGAATCTGCTGAGAAAGATTCTTCAGACACAGCTTGCTCTTTCAATAGATGATCAGGCAATGTGTGATATCCTTTAAAAGGTAAAATTGATATTTTAATTTTTAATTGTTATTTTTATTGCTGTTAGACTCATACCTGTAAAATGTCACATTCCCCCATCAAGCTGGCCTGAGACCAATGGGAGAAAAAAAGCTCTAGAAGAGAGGTGGATGTGACTGTGTTAGTTGGCCCCCTCTTTATCACTGATGTGACTCATGACACTGACAAGTGTGCTGGCCAAATGGAATTAGCTTTTTCCCTGGTTGAGAAAGAGGAAACAGAAACTGTATTACTCTTGTTTTTGGATTTGGAACTATAATAATTGCTGCTTTCTCTACAGCATTACTGTACAGAAGACTTTAAAAATCTACTTGAAATAGTTTTCTCCTAATAAACAGTTTATCCTAATAAACTGATATATATAAAGAAAAAAAGAAACCCCATCCATACTAGTAAATAGCAACTCCATTCTTCTAGTTTCCCAGGCCAAAAACATTGAGTTATCCTTAACTCCCCTAGATTCCAGAATTTGTAAAGAACCTCTCCTACAAAGCAATAAGAAAAAGTCATTCAGAAAAGAGGATAGCAGAATTTTCTCCTTGCACTTTGAGCCTCAATATTAAAGAAATGACTGGAGTGCGGACGTATTAACCACAGGGAAGAGATGAAAAGTGAAAATCAGAACAGTCCATAAGTTATGAAATGTTATCCAACCTCACTATTGAGAAATTATTAATATAACCACATTCCACTTAATTTACCAAATTGATAAAAATTGATATGTCTGATAATGTCAAGTATTAAGAAGATTTGGAAAAATAGTAGTCTTCTCAGATGCAGCTAGCAGAAGCATAAATTGATAGTCACTTAGAGGACAATTTGGCAATCAATCACTAGTGAATTTAAGTATGCATTTATCATATAGCTCAATCCAACAATTGCACTTCTGAGTTCATACTTAATAGAACACATGTATACAAAGAGACACACAAAGTAGCATTTCTTTTTTAATAGCAGATCAAGGGAACAACCTAAGCATCTATGTGTAAAGGAATGGATAAACATACTCATGTAATAGGGCATAATCTCAGGATGAAACATTATAAAGCAGAGAGAATGTAGATATGTCTCAAAAACAATGCTGTAAGATGTAGAATGATCTGTACATTGTATTTTAATTTGTGGCAGTTAAAAAATACACCAAAATAATACTCTTAGATTGTGAATGGATATATACATGTGTGTAAAATGGAATGAAAAGAGAAATATTAAATGTGTGATACTGGTTGCTTTGCTTCTGGGGTTGGAAGGAATGTAGATACTGGAAAAGGTGAGTTTAGTCACATCTGTAGTATTCATAATGTATAATAATGACCTCATTGAACTTAAAAAATCTAGAGACGAATATGAAGAAATGTTAACCATTATTAATTCTAGATGCTGTATGTTATTGTTTATAATTCTTTGTACATTATATTCTTCAAAAGATAAAAATCGTACCTTTTCTACATAAATTTACTTTTGCTTTTATATTGATTGAGCCTCATAAACTGTCCTTGACCATTATAAAGTTTTCCTTCTCTTTCTTACATATGTATTTTATTGTATGTATTTCCCCATAGATAATAAATATAAAAAATAACACTATAAAGTGAATATTGAAGGTGAATCTGAAACACAATAAAATATTAATATATGTTAATTTATAATTACTTACTGGTATGAACTATGTAGGTGAGAGAGAGTGAGTCAGAAAGAGAGGGAGGAAAGAATGGAAGGAAGTAGGAGGGAGAGGGGAGATCTAATCAGTGATAAATCTATATATTGGAACATTAAAGGACAGTTTTTTCTCTCTGAGCATGAAATTTTCAAGGACAGCAGATTTCCTCCTTGCACTTTTAGTCTCAATATCAAAGAAATCATTGAAGAGAATGTACTAACCACAGGAAATTGTTGTACTTTGCTCCTCTCCCACCCATTCAGGGACTATTTATGCACTGAGCGTTATTTTGCAGGGATGGGCCCAGAAACCACAGATGGGAGATGACTCAGAAGAGTGGGATGGGCAAGAATGGCTACATTTAAACTTTGTGCTTAATCAGATCCCACTGTTCTCAGGTTGGGAATAAGCTTCTCCAGACACTAGCCTGGTGTCCACAAAGTGGGTTATTCTCTGAAAGGTGTTCTCTGTTGATATAAAGGGTAAAAACCCAGGATGAAAATCAGTACTACTGGTGTGCCAATCTGGTAATGGCTAGTAACACTAACTCTAGCCTCCCTGGGCTTTTTTCTCTCTTTATAACAGCAATTCGATGAGTTGATACTCAGTCTGCAATCTATTCTCAAAATGACAAGATGTAGGTTTTCATTTTGCTTCCGTTACGATGCTATGATATGAAGCTTACCACTTCTTAGATGACAGATGACAGATAGATGTGTGCATATACACATATGTGTATATACATGTATGTATATGTGTATGTGTATATATGTGTCTTTTATAAAATGGATGTAATAATGGTTGATATATCTTCTTTAGTAGATTGTTATGACAATAATATTAAGTAATAGTTATTAAAATTTTAAGAAGTTATATTGAAATATTAGTAATTTTGGCTTGGTTTTCTAGTATAAAAGTTGGTTTGGAATAATACTAATTGGAAATATTTTAAAGACATGAATACAGGTCTTTCAATTAAAAAAGTATTTTATTTTTATCAGCACTTTTTTTTACCAGGCACTAGAGAGAACTTTCTCTTCCATTTGATTTCCGTTTTTTCATGTGATTGCAGAAAGTTTCATATTTCCCATGGTTCTCCATATTTCCTTCCCTGCCCTTCCATCTACCTTATTTTTCTCTCCTGCTTTAATGTTACATAAGCTTGGCTATCAGAGATAGTGGGAATACTTTTGTTCTAGCAAATTTCCTAGAATAAAAATGGTAGTCTTCAGGACTCCCTAAACAAGATGTAATTCATGGCCAAATTATTTACAAAAGAATAAAAAAGCCTTTTTTTGAACACCTATATAACCTTCCTTTATGTAACCTTCTTTTCTTTCCCTAGCTTTCTATCACAAATCATCCCTTAGGAATAGGTCTGATAAGTTCATCGATAAATATAATGTTAAAAAAACATGTAAAAGAGATTAATATACATGTTCACAGTAAGGGCTGACTGCTCTGTTGCTTATATTCACCCACGGCAGTAACATAAGAATGATTCTGAGCTTGTATTCATGAAGTAGGGTAGTAAATCATGAGTGGGAAATAACTTCTTTCATGGACACTGGCTAAAGTCAACCTATCCCAACAGTATTTGCTTTTCTAGATAGAAATAAATGGTGCATTAGACTCCTACTAGGTGATGGAAAAGATATTTGGGAGCAAAGAACTTTCTTAGGTTCTCCTGTTCTGCAGGTATGCTTTGGATGAGCTTTATAATCCTCAATGATGGTTGATACTTAGGCATTATTTTAGGAGGAAAAAAAACCCTGTCATTATATTTTAAATTATGTAAGCCAAACTAGATATGGAAATAGAAGTTTAGCCACAAGTCTAGTAAAACTACTAAAGTTCTCCCTGGGATTTAGGATTAAAGCCCAGACAAGAATAATTCATAAATAATGTATGGTTATAAGTGTAAAAATAGAGCCACAAGAACTCCAGAGAGAGATTTTTTTAATATAAACGGGGCAGGGAAAGCCCTCCAAAATATTCTTAAAGGCTATAAAAAAAAAAGATAAATCAACTAAATAAAAAATTTTGATTTCTGATGAGTGGGATATAAAATGAACACTATTCGAAAAAATGGGCAAAATATGTGAATGGATAAGTCAACGATATATGCAATGACCAATGGACAATAAAAATGTGTCTAATCTCACATTAATTGGCTACATTAAAATAGCAATAAAATAGCAATCTTTTTCATCTTTATAAATCCAGTAAATAATAAATTCCAATGTTGACTTTGATGTAGAAAAAAAGGCACTCTCATAAACTATCTTCTGGTAAGACTGTACATTAGTGTTATCTTTTCTAAAGGACAATATGAGAACGTATTTCCAAATTACAGTATGTGTGTTCTCTGAATTTAATCTGAAGTGAAATCACAAACAAGGGTAAATGTAAATAAACACACATACACGAGAACATTCACTGCAATATTGTTTACATAAAAACACGTGTGTAGCAACTTTCCAACAGCAGCAGTGGGTGGGTTAAAAATGATTTATGGTGTTTTTTATATGATAGATATCTTTGTAGCCAATATAATAAATGAGAAATGGACTTGGAAAGATATTCTTGATGTGGTGTTTAGTAAACTGTTAGTTTATAGTTTGATATATGTAATATATGGTATGTTTATAAATTAATTTAAATGATTTGGTAAGATATATGCAAATATACATATATTAGCAAAGGTTGTCTCTAAGGAATAAAGTTATGAGGATTAGGAGAGGATTAAATTTGTATGTTACACACTTTTCATTTGCCAGAACTTCTATATCAGATTTTGATACTTTTATATTTTAAAGTACATCTCCATTTTGAAAATATTATGAGATAACCTAAATGAGAAACCGAATCCAGGAAGAACTGAAAGCTGGCTTAATATTATTCTCATTCCATGCATGTCACCTAAATATCAGAATCCATTTCCTATGTATGTCTTTTCATTAACATCCAGCAACACTTCGTTTCCCGAGATTCTTGAATTATCTCCCTTTATTTTTCACTAGATGTCATTCTTCCAATCTCTCTTCTTGTGCTGAGAAGATCTGTCCTCATCGGACCATGACGGTAGCTGCTCAATGATTCAGACAGGAACAAACAGAGCTCTCTCTTAGGAGAGCGAACACAAGGGGCAGCTCCTCTAATGCCCAGGATGGGTATTGCTGAGTCCACTGCAGTTTAGAAACACTCAGCTTGGAGGAGTCCATGGGCTTGTCAGCAGTACTCTGAGAGTTAGTCTGGATTCCTTAAAACAATGGAGTCAGATGGTCTCTACAAGGTAAATCCTGATAATTTCTGAGCACACATGAAATATCCCTTACATTACCTAGTGGACGAAAAAATTAGACTATATCTTTTGGTGGTTTCTTTACTTACTTATTTTTTTGGTTCATGTTATATTTTTGACCCTTCTTTCTATACTAGATGTTATAGTTTGCTTTTTCTTGCAAAAATTATAGCCCAAAAATTGCTTACAAATGTATTTCTATTCTTTTGACTTCAGATAAACAGTCCTTTGAGAGTAAGCTAAAGAACTGCCTGCTGTTATGTTTTTAGCTTTCACTGCACTTTAGTATGGAAGTTTGACATAAAACCTTTCAGTCAGACATGCAGGAACACGAGGTAAAATGAGCCTTGGGAAATTTGGCTACTATTATGGGATTACAGAGAGCTACCATCCATAGTTAAATTTTTAAAACCAGCTAGCTATAATTTGGGCACAGCAAGCATACCTCAAAGTAAATATAGCTGTAAAAAACAAATATGGATATAATTACATAGTTGCAGATTAATGAAAATGTGGACAGGGGCTACTCTACTTAAATTTTCAACATATATTTTCATAGATAACAGCCAAATTAAATTATATTAACTTTGCTCCACCAAAAAAGCAGGTCAATCTGCCCACTTCCTAGAGATGGCATTAGCACTAGATAATTTTAGAATCCTTGTGGATTTGTACATTGGCCTTTATTTGTAGAATACTTACTGTGGTTGGCTTAGTCTTGAGATGTTTTGCAAGAATTATTTGCCCTATTCTTGATAATTTTTAATGAAGCAGAAAACATTCAGAAGATTTAAAATTCTACTAAGTGAAGGCTTACATTCTCAATAGAAAGGAAGAGAGAAATAATTTAAAACATATGTGTAAACTGAAAGTGGTGAAAAACTAACAAATGCTTTCCATGTATATGGGATAAATCATTCAATAGTGAAAAATGACTCTTAAGGACAGCAAGCAAATCTTAGAACATGTGTGGAGCACTGTGCTTGTGCAATCAATAATAACAAATTGACAGAGCCTCTCAACTGCCTTCCTTCTTCTACATCTGCCCCCATATCTTATTCTCATTCTAAACATAGCCATAGAGTGATCTCATTAAAACACAAGAACATTTCATTTCCCTACTCAAAAATTTCCAATGCCATCTTTTCTCATTCAAACATGTAAATATGTGCCCCTATCTGCCCCCATTTGCCCTTCTTGCACCATCTAGTACTCCTCTCTCTCTTGTTCAAGCTGCTTTACCCACCACACTGGTCTCCTTGCAATGCCAAGAACTCTTCAGGCACATTCCCAGCTTTGTGCCTCTGCACACGGTATTTCCTTTCCTTGGACTGAACTCCTTCCACATACATACATGGCTTGTTCCCTTACCTGCTTCAAGTTTTTCCTCTGATGTTGTCTTTTCAAAGAGGCCTTCCTTGACATCTGATTTAAACTGTAATACTACCTTCTTCCTCCTCTAAATCAATGTACCTCCCCCCCCTTCCTGCCTTAGTCTTCTCCACAGTGCTTATCAACATATGGTAAACTATATGTTCACTCATCTATTTATTTTCTCCTTCCATTTGAAGTAAGTCCCCTGAGGGCAAGATTTCAGCTGTTTTATTTAGTCCTGTACACCGAGCACACAGTAGATACCAATAAATATTTGTTAAATGAATGAGTTAATATTTGTCAAATGAATTAACTAAAAAAAATAAAGAATGAATGAAAAGTCAGCAATGAAGAAATGTGACTTGTGAATTGGATTGCACGAGTATAGGTAGGAGATAAAGATCCATTTGGATGCCTACTGGCTTAAAGTTAATTTCAGAGAAGACCAGGGTTCCATGGAAGAGCGAGCCACAGGGCAAAGATACAAGAATGGCAGAGACATCTAGGAGATGTCTACCAAACTTAACAGACTTTCAGAGCAAACAAAGCTATTCTATTATATATTTTTAAAGCTTAATAAAATGTATTCACTCAAGAATAACATTATCTGAAAATATTCAGGTGAAATTCTCAGGCTATCTTCAATGTCATTCTAACCCACACCCAGTCTACCAACAAATCCAACTACTTCTTACCAAGTCCACTATTATCCCACCAGCACAATCCACAATCATCTCCAGCTAAGATTTAGCTGCCTAAATAGAGTCTGCGATTCTACTTTTCCACCCCTATAGGCTTGCTGACTTAGCAGCCATAGTGATCACACTTAGAACAGAATCCTAAAGCTTCACAACACCTAGAAGGCTCTACATGATGCAAATCTGGCTACACCTCAGACCTCTGACTTTCCCCTTCCCTCATGGCCATTCTGGCCATCTTGCTGTTCAACACACCAAGCAAATCCATGTCTCGAATTGTTTGCACTCCTGGTTCCTTCTCTCTAGAACATTAATCTACACGTGATTCACACCTTTGCTTTATTCATCACCTCATTCGTGTTTTTTCAAATTTCTCTGCTCAGAGAAATCTTTCCTGACCATCAAATATAAAATTATATACTGTCATTCTTTACGTCCTTCTATATTTTATTTTTATTCATAGTCCTTCTCATCGCCTAACATTATATTATAGATATATCTATCTCCACATTTTCATTGCTATTTGACCAATGGCCATAACTGTACCAGGTTCAGAGTAGATGCTTAAAAAATATTTCTGAAAGACATGAGTACTGAATGTAATATATAGAGTAAAAGTTGAAGTTTATTTTAGTCACTATTATAGGAAGAAATGAACTTAAAAAATGGATTTATAGCTTCTCAGAGCCCAATACACTCATAATTAGAAGACTTTTTCCACATTTCTCCGTTCACTATCACTTCTTGCTCTTGAGGAAATATTCAGAACCACTGCAAAAATTGCTGGACTTTTCAGTTCTGCATGGTGACTGAAAGTTCATATGGCAACATGTCTTACTTTTTCCTTAGTCCTAGCTTAGTCTGCATAAAACTGACTCAGTCGACACAACTGGAACGAGGCAAAAAATCTCAATTTCCAAATTAGACAGTTTTTCTCTTCTCACCTGTATTTAAAAACAACCTTGCATGTGACCTAAATCTTATCACCGCGTTTTTAAGGAAAATGTGCATTTACTAAAAGAAATATTCGGGAGGAAATCAGGCATTTAAATTCCCAAATCTGCTTATAGGAAGCATTTTCTAACCCTACGTAATTTATAGAAAATGTTCATCTAATCTCCTACTGTAATATGATTCTTTATATTTAAGGTAATAAAAAGGGAATTAAGTTGCATATCTTCTATACTAATTTGAATCTACTTTAAAAAAAGAGCCAGAGAAATACTATACATATGTAATGTGTGTTTCTTCTTCTTAAATTGCTGTTTTGCTATATTCTGACTTTCACAATAATAAAGTCAATCTGTATATTCTTCCTCCCAAATCTGAATAAAAAGTTTTGTGCAAGTACTTAAGGAAACTTCTGTGATTATAAAATGTCAAGATCTCATAAAGCATGTTTCTAAAGTAGAAACAGGAATATCTGAATATGTTGGAACTAAGGTAGAATTTAAAATAACTAGATTTCTAAATCCTTATATAACCTCTCTAGTCAGTGGGTATTGCTGCTATTTTTCTGTCATAAGTAGAATCTCTAATAGATATTTTTCCACTAGAAAAGGCCAAAGATATCATGGAGAGATATCAGGTAGCTGGCTCGAGCTATATTTCCATGAACTTTAATTGATAAACAGTGACATTGTAAGTAACTTCCATGTTCATTTTACATGAAATTATTTATGATACTTTTATAAGTCCTGTTTAAAATAAATTGCAAAATATTATCTGGATATTAAAACATTTTCTACTCCAATTCTTTTTTCTGCCTTTAACCAAATATTCTTAGAATACTGTCAAAACAACAAGTTCTGTCATCATTCATTTTTCTACAATATTACTTCTAATGAGCAGAAACATAAACAACATAAAATCTATAAAGCAAACATTCGTTCATTTGTTTTGACTATGTTAGGATATTCTTGGAAAATCAGACTTTTAAAGACAACACTTTGACTCTAAACTTACAAATTGTGATGAATTTACAGATAGGCTGACACTGTCTATTGTAGAGCCTGGAAGTTTCCAGAATATCAGTGGTGGATGTATTTCCAAATATTCCTAGGAGTTTGCTCCATGCCAAGACCAGTTGTGGGCATCAAGATGACACTGCTGAATGAGCTGGCATGGCCTCTGCTCTCAAGGATTTCTGACCATCACTGCCTGACTTCTCATTATAATAATGTGTAGACTCACCCACTCACACACACTCACACACAGACATACACCTCTTTGCAGGTGCTGTTTTTTTTTGTTTTTTTAATCTTTTTCAAAGAAAAGGATTGGGCAGTTTCAAAGTCACTGCCTACTGCTTAGAAAAGCAGAGGTCATGAATGTTTCATTGATATATCTCAGATGTTATCCTTTATGAATGAAGGGTTTCTATGCAACTCAACTGTGAAAATTATCTGCCTACGGGAATTCAGAGAAAAAAGAAAACTATTTTAAGTGGGTGTTTCCTGTATGAAAAAAGGATTATGATGATGCATTGTCAATATCTAACTGCAGTTTTTGAAAAAGTCATGACCACAACCACAGCAATGAAAATACCATCAGTAATTCACTCTTCCTACACCGCTTGGCCTGGAATAGCACATACTTTTGGCTACATCTACATTTCTGATTAATTCTTTGAATGCAGGAAATGCACAATCATGACATTTAAAGAAATGAACACTGACGCAGATTGCTTCAACTTATTGAAAAGAATAAGAGCAAATTTCATCATGTTATAATACATATACAAAACAGGGTTTGGATGAATGATCTGTTAAGGGATTCTCAAATGCATTTTATTCACTCCTTGATATACATTCACAACTGCCATTGACATTAATCGTTGACATTAATGAGAATTATTCAAGTGTGTTGAGAAAGAGCAGGCTTTTTCTGTGTATGCTTGTACATTGAAGCAATAAATTTGCATGCTCTCAAGAAACCCATTTGATTGTTTTAATGTTAAACTGGCACTGTTAAAATCACTGGCACACACCGCAGGAGGTAAAGAGAGAAATATGGCTAACAGGGAGAAGGTTCAAGGCATTAAGTAGCTCAAGGTACGTTTTGATAAATTGTCCCTATTTTCCTTAACCATTCATGGCAGAAACCGGTTTCTTAATTTCCCCTTCTTACTAAATGGGAATTATATTGTTACTTTGTGAAGAGAGGAATAACCACAAGATGGCCCCAGTGGATCTTCCCTGGTCACGGGGCAACAAACAGCAGCAAGAGGGACAACCCATGGCCTCAGCTTCCCACAAGGTCTCCAGGTACTGACAGCACAGTTCACTTGCATCCCACAAGGGATCTGTGTGGGCTTGTAAGACCATTCTCATGCTTACAAAGACTTCCCCCTTATGCCCACCCTATAAAGAGACAGAGTATAATAAGAGCAGGATGCATCCAGAAACCTACCCATGTATTCTTATCCATGAGATTATGAGAAACTAGAGGCCTCAAGCATATCTAACCCTCTATCTTTAATTCCAGCTAGCATCACATGTCATTTGATAATATGTGACACTGCCCAAGCCCTCCACCAACACTCCTTGCCTCAGAATCTTTTTTCAGAGAACAGTTAATTTTTCTCAGTGGTTATTTTACAAGTTCATTGGATGAAATTTTGTCTGTAAGTGGAGAGAATTTTTAGTGAAAAAAACAATTACAACATACCTAACTTGGTTTTATACATCTTGGGAAATCACAGGTTCTGTCACCTACTTATTTCCTAATCAGGATGTGGGTTTCAAGGAAAAGGAATGTTGAGAAGAGAAATTGGGGTTAGGAATGGTGAACATAAAATTAAAAAATCGAATCTTTGGAGTTATATATGATTTTCTTATTTTGGCTTTTAGCATCTCTTTGGTGCAAATAAAAACAAAGACTGACTGACAGGCAAGGTGTTTGAAAGACTTGGAGGCAGAGAATGTTATCTATAATACTTCTGAGATAAATAAAACTATTTCAGATAAATATATCTGAACACTTTAGAAAGAATGTCTCCTGTTCCATATTCAGAAGATGAAATACCAGTCAGACTTTCAGGTTTTCTACTTAATAACTCAAAATCAAAAGAGATTAAACAGAGTCCAACTGAGCAGGATTTGACACTGATGCTTGAGAAGCCTGTCTGAGAACACCAAAGCTGCAGCCCTAATCTAAAGAAATACAGTATATTCATTTGTTGCAGTGTGTCTACTGGTACAGATGACTGATAACCCTTCACCTTCCATTTGAAATTACAGCATTTCACAGTAGGGTTCGATGGCGGCTTACACAGTTAGATGGAGTTTTCTGCTAGGACTACCTGCAACAATTCTGTAATTCACAAGAGTGTAGAGGAAAGTTTGCTACATGAGAAGGCAGAGTGAAACTCTGATGCAGGTATGTGAAAACTTGCCAGACTTCATGATTCATTATTATAATATCTACAAAATTAAATCTTAAGATCTAAATCACCAAATGATTGTTCATGTACTTGGATTTTCTCCCTTTCTCACTGCATGCCCAAAACATTCAAAGATCTCTGCTGAAGACATTTCTAGTTTCAATACTTTGAGATTGCTGCTTTTGACTCCAAGTTCTGTGGTGATAAATAGTGATCTCCAACCCTCTCAGCCATCTATGACTATTCCACTGTCCTCTTTAATTAAGAAAAGACAAATTACTATTGGGAAGGTAGGTGTGAACATACCATTGTTTTCTTTACCTTCCAACATCTTAATAGTATTAGAATTTGCTGTAGTTTCCAGTTTCCCAAGGCCATAAACAGAGATCTAAAAGATAATTGCATTTTGGGGCATTTGAATCACAAAAATGTTACCATGTAGCAACTGTGTTTAAGAGTCTAAAGAGACTGATAAATCTAAGGGACTCCTGCCCACATACAGTCAGATAATGGCACTATGGTTTATTTCATCTGATACAAACTTCATATATTAGAGCTAGAAAGATTGTGGTTCTTGGTGAGTCGAACACAACTGAGGAGATAAACCTCATTCTGCTGCTCATTGGTTAAATGACCTTGGGGATATTACTTAACTGAAGATGGAATTTTCTCACTTGTAAATGTAGATACCAATATTTTCTTTAAGGAATTATTTTAAAAATTATGGGAAATAGGGATTCCAGCACTAGAGTAACTGAAATCTTTTTATGCAAGTAAGCACTCAACAAATATTAGGTAGTATATATTACCTACTATTGGGTCAATTTCAAAAAAAAATGAGAAAATTGGGACTCACTGAAGCTAAGTGAGAGATTGTTAACAATGGAACCAGATCAAAATCTCAGCTTCCTACTTGGGTCCTCCCTGTAGTATGTAGAACTACTGCTTCCCTTAGTGTGTGTGTGGGTATATGGGTTTAACTCAGATGGCCTGGGGCTGGTACTACAACTACATAGCCAAGATAGTTTGCTCTTATCCAGTGCCACTTCGTCCTTTTTCTGAATCCTTTGGACTACCTTCTCCTCAGAAGAAAACTTGAGATACTCTTCGCTAGCAGCAATGACATTCGATCCTGTTCTGAAACATCTAGGCTTTTTTTCTTACTCAGACAACTCCACAGTGGGAAATCCTCCTGTCAATAGTATAATTACTCAGCTCCACCATATTGACAAAATTTATTAGAGCAAAAGGCAGATAGATACAGTCACATCTAATGATCATGAGAACTTATTCATTCATATTTATTAAGAGTGTTAGACATCAATGATACAGAAGTGAGCAATATACTCAAGGTTTTTACTCATATGAGCTTAAAATCGAGAGTGGGAAGCACACAAACAATTTTAGTGATCTTGGGCAAGTCACTCTCATATTCTTTCACATTCTCTTGTATTCTCTCTCTCTCCCTCCCCCACCCTCTCCCTCTATATATAGAGATGGAGATAGAGATATATCCATATCCATTGACCACATAAGCAAAGTCAAAAGATAAATGAAAGATTAGAAGAAAATATTTGCTAAACACCCAGTATCTAAAATATACAAAAGGCTCTAAGATAAACCACCCATTATAAAAATGGACAAAGGCTATAAAAAGGTGTTTCACATATCAGATAATGTAAAAGAATCACAATTTCAATGGTTGTCAGAAAAATACAAAAATTATAAAAACAAGGAAGTACCAAACTTTTGTCCAATAATTTGACAAAATCTTTAAAAACTAATAGAATTTAGCAGTGATAAGGCTTAGAAAAATATTTTCTCTCATACACTGTTGGTAAGGTTATAAATTATGCAAATTTTTGAAAAAAGTAATCTGGAAATATTTACTGAACTCTAAAATGGCATACTCTTTGATCCGCAAATCCTACTCTGGGAAAGTATCCAACTGAAATAAAAGTGCAAGTATTTCAAGATACATGTATATGGATTTTCAGTAGCATTACTTGTAACTGTAAAAAAGAAAAAACCAAAGTGCCCATTTATAAATGAATGTTTTGATCAATTGTGTTATACCCATTCAATTCTCTATGAGCTCTTAAAAAGGATAAGATAGGTTGTGTATGTATTAATTTGAAAAAAAGATACATTATTGGAAAAAAAAATTACCTAACAGTATATAAGATCACAACATTGTTTTTAACTATATGTATAGATGCATTTTATATTTGTACAAGCCAAGAATATAACAATGGAAGTTTGGGGATTTGTACAAATCAGTCCCTAAGGAATTTCGTTGGGGAGTTAAGTTTAAAAGAACAAAATGAGAATGTACCTGTTTACATTAGGCTCTTCTATACTGTTTGGATTTTTGCTACAAATATAGAAGACTTTAAAACTCAAATAATAAAACACACACAAAATGTGGTAAGGACTTGAGCAGAGACATGCGTGGGAGGCTAAAGGAGCACAGAGGAGGGACTAATTCACTTTCTGGAGCAGTCGGGGAACTTACCATTGAGAGGGTAGCCTTTGAATTTTGAGAAACTGTAAGAATGTACTTTTCATTGGTTTATAATTTTGGAGATATGGGATCTAGGCCTGATCCTCTCATTAACTCCAATATGCTCTTTGTAGTTTGAGCCTACCTTCTAAATATCTTTCATAAACTCCCTTCTTCAACACCAATAGCTTTTAAGCATATGCGTGTGTATGACTTTGCACTAGCAGAGTTAGAAATAATGTAAATGTCTATCAATGGGAATAAGTTAAATAAATTATATCCATAACAGAATACTAGCTAATCTAGAACCCCCTGCTTCTGCAGAAGTGGGCTACAATCCTTTGTTAGAGGATAATACCCTCTCCCCTTTATGCTATTTTTGCATGAAGATTATGCAGATGCCTCAAATGAGGCTGTTCATAAGACAAGGCTTTCCTTCTGCAGGATTTGTTTCTCCTTCCCCTAGGCCACGAGATCAATAACCATGGTCAAGTTACAACATGATCCAAGTCAAAAATGCTAGGCCTACTAAGTCAGAAGAGGAATTAGATGCTGAAAGACCTGCAAGATCTAACAAATATCTACCAACAGGAACCAGGAGAATATTCCCAGAAGTAGATCTTGAGGATGCTAGATCAGGAATGAAGTACTATAAAGCTGAATAAGAGAGAATTTATTAATTAGGGAAATTCTTTTATGATACTGAATTTAACACCTGGCAAAAGTGATGCCATTAACATATACATAGCTGTTAAATTGAATTAATATATGTTCTCCTGTCTTATCGAGTAATAACAAAATTAATGTGTGTCAAGAATTTACAGGTAGGTTTGTTTGTTTTTTATCTTTCTCTACCCGTACTATACTGACATTTTTAAAATTATTTTTTTTTTATTTTTTCATAAGAATATAAACATTTTATTATAATAACCACAGTAGGTTCAAATCCCTAAATTCTTAGTGTACATTCATCTTTATCTTTTCCTTCTTTTAAAAAAATTTTTATAATGAAAAATTTCGAACATATAAGAGACTGGTGTAATGAGCCTTTTTTTTTTTGCCTGTTAGTTTAAAAAGTTATCAACTTGTGATCAATATTTTTCATTTATATCCCCTGCCCGCCTATACTGACACTTTTTGTATCGACACTTTATTGTAGCTAACTTGAGTTTCAATTTGTGATCCTGTAGTATATTAAGTGGTGGACCTTGACCAAACATGTTGACAGCGTTTTCTAAGGCAGAAAAAATAGAATTATTTTACCTATTTTATTTTTTTGGAATTTTTTAAATAAAAAATTTCAAGCATTAGCAAAAGTAAATAAAAAATTACCAACAATTACCAACTCATGCCAGTCTTGTTTTACATATATTTCTACTTACTACCCATATCTGGTTATATTGAGGTAAATTATAGATGTCATTATTTTACCAATAAATATTTCTGTATGTACCTTTAAATGTTATGACTCTTTTTAAAAACTGCTAAAAACAAAATTCAACTGAATAAATTTTAAATATCTTATTGGCTTTATTCAATGATCAGTCAGTCAAGTAGTCTCCAATCTAGCAGAAAGAAAGGAGTGCCTAGAAACTGTACAAAATGAAAGACTTTATAGGTAGAAGGGAGCAGGGAAAAAAAGTCATACTAGGCAAAAAAAATAAAAAATAAATAAATAAAGCAGATTTGTTACTGCAAAGTTACTTTCATTTAGAGGATGGCAGGGGTCAATCAGGCAGATTACCTAAGTGGTGCTGATCAGGCTGACTGGTTTAAGATTCCATTTCTGAGAGAGCTGACTGTAATTAAGTCTTGGTGTGGTGATGTTGTTTAGCAGAAGCTACTCCTTTTGGGGACCATTGTCTTGTTTTTAACAAAATGTAACCAGAATACCATTAGCACTTCTAAAAAAGGACTTCGATAAATTCTGAATATCATCAAATAGTCAGTGTCCAAATATTTTGATACCTTTGAAATTTTCAGTTATCTGCCTCATGGAAAGAGAGTAAACGTTCATTTTTTCATTTTTCAAAAACTTAAATGTGCATGTTCATTGTAACTGAGGACATAGCTTAGTGAGTTCAAATAATTCTGCAGTATAATTACTGACAATAAGGTGTTAATACAAATGTATCATGCCACTACCATATCAGAGAGAGAGAAACAACAATAGTAGGCATATCCCAGGTCCTGCTCAGCTGGGCTTTTCAGGGAGTCCCAGAGAGATGGCAGTCGAGGAAGAGCAGTCTTGCCACCCCCAATATGACTTGTTGGGGATATTAATTATTTTAAGCTGGTTATTTTTAAGAAACAAGATTCAGGAAAAACCTTTAACCTTTCCCAAAACTGCACAGAAGAATTTAAGATAGAGGATCTTCCCTAGGAAGGGAGCTATCATCATAGATAACTGTAGCTTACTATGAAGGTGTGAAAGACAGGGAAAAAAATGTACCAGGGCCCATTTTATTGAAGTCCTCTCTGTGTCCCATTGTTTCAAGATGGCCCAACAAACGTTTGTTTACTAAATATTAACTCTTTTCATCTCCCTGTGAATTACCTTCCTACCTTTCGAAGTCCCAAACCACACCTCCCATTCTCCTTACCTCAAGATTGCATATAAATCTTAATAGCTTAAGTCCTATATTTTTATAAGACCTCTATATGTACATATGTAATAAATTTGGTTATTTTCTTCTATTTATCTCATGTCAATGTGATTATAAGATTAGCCAGAAAAACTTAGAAGGAAAATTATTTTTCCTTCCCCCCACCCTATATTCTAACCCCCCTCCCCTACTGACAATCACAATCAAGAGCTGATTGCAATACAGGACGAGGTAGTTACATATTTTTGTGCTAAACACCCAATTTCATCTCTTTATTATGTAATTACTGATTGATTACTGGAAACTAAAGCTAATAAAGAAGTGCTAAGACTCTCTTTACCATAGGGATATAGTAATGACTCTGAATTATGCAGTATTTTAGGAAATGGATAAAAATATCTTATTTGCAATTTAAATATTCTACCATCCTCAAATTTCTATTTCATGATGGAGCAATAACCATCTTCATAATGAGCATACCATATAATAAGGAATTAACACAAATGTAGCACTTCCTTGAATCACACACTTGTATGAGAAAGTGTAGTACTTTCTCATACACTTGCTTTGAAAGTAGAATATTGAATCAATCACTCTCCTGCCCAAAACAATATTTTAAGAAAGGTAAGTCCATTCAAGTAATCATGATTAATTATATGCCTTTATAATAATAAGTAGGATTATCTGAATGTTCTACTTCAACTTTTTGTCTTGGCATCAGATGAATACAGCTTAAAACACAGCTAGGGATAATGGCTTTACAAGTGAGATAATGAATAAAACGACAAGAAATTAATTGTTGCTGGTATGAAGAAAAGAGAGACAGAATTGGGATCTCTTCTGCTCTTTACTATTTATTAGTTTTACATTTTGAGTAAGTCTCTTTTCTGGATCTGATTCCTTGCCCATAGAATAATTGGGGCACCAGAGTAGATTATTCGTAAGGACTCTCAGTTGAGAAGTTTTTTATTTAGATTTTGACTCTACTATTCCGTATTCATTTACCATTTTCTTTCTAAATATTATCAGATATTACATCAATAAAACTGTTGGAATATCGTCTTAAAACAGTAGCTAAAAAAAAAGAGGATCAAGTTGACTTATCCACTGGACTAGAAACTCTATTCTAATTGGCACATTTGAATAACATTTTTCATAAAGAATCTTGTTTCTTACGACTTTTCAAATGATACACAGTACAAAAACTTATTGATATAAGCTCAAAGTAGGCAGCAGAAAAAAATCAATACATTTTAAATGCCAACCCTTTCAGATTGATCTCTGTACAAGTCCATCTCAGATAGCAAAATGATTTACTTAGGATGCATAAATTCCCAGCTAGACAAAAGAAAAAAAAAAAACTGTCCAGATTAAGCTTTTCTTCTGCAAATCGATTGCTTTATTTATTATTTTTGCTTATATGTTCTTCATATTTAAAGGATATTTTAATAAGAACATATGCAACCCACCCCCCAAATATAAGTCATTGAATAAAACACAGCCACAATGACTTTAATTTATACTTACAGGAGATAGTTTATGCTTATTTAGGTGAGAGGAGAGGGGAAAAAGTAGAGAAGTAGAAAAATCTTCGTAGAGAATACTGTGTTTGAGATTAGTCTTGGCAAACGAATGAAAAAGCAAAAAGTAAACAATAAAAAGTTCTTCCAAAGAATATCAACTCCAGCATAGAGAAGAAAAGGTGTGAAAGTTACAGACATGATGCTAGATATTATCAATAGGCACACTTGTTCAATGTTAACAGTAATCTGAGTATTGTTATCATAACTTTATAGATGTGGAAGTTGAGGTTTGGAGAGGTTTTTAACTTGCCCAAGGTTACACACCTAATAAATAGCAGAGCCAGCCTTAAAACCTGAGACTAAATGAGTTCAAAGCCACATTATAAAGGAATATTCATTTATTCAAAAAGCATTTGTTGAACATTCACTGGGGATCAAAGACTGTAGTGAAAACCAGTGATGCAAAGGGGTTTAGGATATATTGTCATAGTCTACAAGAAGCCTTTCAGAGTCCTGGGCTGGGTTAGGAACGAGTGAGCTTCCAAGTTAACATCCAATAATCTTGCCAGCCTCTTGCTTCAGTGCTGCACAAGGTAGTCCAAAATCATCTTCATTGAGACCAGTTAGACAGCTGGCCCCTGTCCTTCACTGAATCTGCTTTGAGACAAGGATTATTCTGGTACAAGTAGAACCAGCTAAGGGCTGTCTGGAAAAAATGGCTAAGAGAAGCTTTTGTCTTGACAGGGTGCCACCGTCCCTAAAAGAAGTCCAGACTCAAGTGTCCTGTTCTTTGAGTTTCATTCACAGACTCTGGGTATCTTGGATATACGATAAGGAACAGAAAGATTCCAGTCTATGTTCTTTTTCTTTCCAGAAGGGGTCAGGGTGCCAAGGAAAAGCATGAATCCCCTTCTCTCCTGGAGGCAATAGCTCCTCACAGCTTTCTTCTCTTTGACATTCTCTTTGTCTCTAATAATGCATTTTTCTTCATTCCTTTTTTTTTTTTTTTTTTTAAGTCTTCTTGATGTGCTAACATATGAAGCAAGCTGCCCTTATTCTCAGGAAATCTAAACTAAAAAAAAAAAATAAATTTTTTTTTTTGTACTGCAAAACTTACTCATTTCCTCCAGTGTGAAGGTGTGAAGGAGCCTTCTCAATGCACACTGAGATTAGTGCATGCCCAGTCTACCTATGTCTTGAGCCAGAACGAGGCTAATAGGCTTTGATCAGTGAGCAGAAAGAATGTCCAGATTTCAGGGGCTAGTGACAGAATGTGGTGACAATTAGCAGGGATAATTTCTGCAGAACACTCACCTACAGTACAATTATCAACTGGATAGAAAACCTATTATCTTTAACTGGATTTTGGAAAAAGAAATGCCATAGATAAGAGATTTTAAGGAAAAACAGCTTAAACTGAGTACTTAATAAAAGGTACATACACACACATTTTTAATCTGTTGTTACAGCAAATATCTTACTATTCATGTTTTTATGTTCTAATTTTTAGGAAAATAGGAGAAGCTTTAATATTGCTTTTAGGATACGGTGCAGAGAAGGATGGAAATGGAAATGTAGGTGACCTACAGCCTAAAACAAGAACTTATTTGAATTTTCCTTTCTATTCCTCAGATGAAGCTTAGGTCACTTTAAAAATTATATATATATATAAACACACACATACATACACATATATATGTATGTGTGTATGTATGTATATATATGTTTCTTTCTGATTAATTTATTAATATATATTAGAAGAGCTTGATATATTTTGATTGCTAGAGTTGCATTACTAACCTACATAAAATTAAAGTCACAATCCCCTTAGCAACTGCCTAAAATGTCTTGAAGATTATTAGTTTTAAATGTTTCAAAGCTGTGTTTATTTGACTTCTAATTTTGAATAGACTTCAAATGACAAATTAAGAACTATTAAACCCTGGTTTAGTTTGAATGCCTCTGAAAAAATCTTTCCTTTTATCAAAATAAAGTGGGACTCAACAACTAGAAGACAGTTTGCTTTATCTCAAACAAACATAGCTAGGATATTAGAAACGAGAAAGAAGTAACATTTTCTAGAAAGGTTTAATATTTTCTTACCAGCGAGCATATTTGCTTTGGAAAAACCTTTCAACTGAACAATGGTTTGCATTATCCTCAGCCTTCCGTTTTCCTCCAAATCCTCTCTTGTAGGCTTTTCCTAACTCTCTCAACACTGCTTGACAGTTTTGTTATTTTAGTCTGATTTTCTGTAATTTTATTTCTCTGCTGTCTGGATGATTTTATTATTTGCCATATTCTCTCTTTCAGATTGGGGGTTTTATTCTGGTTTTGGCTTGCTGGGGTTTTGGCAGGCTACTGCTATAAAATACAAGAGGTTTGGAAGCTATGCAGATGGCAAGTGCAGTGTTGTGTGCTTTCATTCATGATGGGCTTCCGTCTTTTTATAACAAGCAGGAAAACTGCCAACTCTATTTCCTGTGCCCACTTCTGACATATTTAAGCAAGATTGCAGTGGTGACTTGCAGGACTGAAGGTTTTTTAGTTGGGGTGGGCTCTGGTGGTTGGGATTTAAAACAAAAATGTTCTGCTGATACTTAGCATTAATCTTACATTTGTTTTCTATCATGGTATGTTATTAATAAATCTGTTTACCTTTGAAGTTAATATCTCCTTTCTTTTAGAAGCGTTGAATGATTACCTTACATTTTCTTTAGGTTTTTGTTGTTTGTTTATTTTTCTCTGGGCCAATATACATGATAACGATGAAATTTATTTTACTTTACTTTTTTTTTTTTTTCCAAAAGAACATGTTGCCAAGAATTACTGTTAAAATAACAAGACCTACTCTCTCAACTGAAGTTTAATGACCTTGTTTCCAGGAACAGCACCTTGAAAAGAGCAGCTTTCATTCAATAGTATATTTGAGAGCTTAAACTTAGACAAAATACTCCTTTTCAGAAAAGGGAGAACAATTTTGCTACATCATGGATAAGATATTTAGAAACTGCTAATAAACCACGGGAGTTAAAAGTGTAGTCTCATAGAAACGGTAAAATTTTATTAGGCTTTGTTAAATAAAATACATATTTCTATCATGTAACTATTGCAGTATGAGAATTAGAAATTATAAAGTCCAACCAGTGCCTCAGGTTCCCTTGAATATGCCTGTTTTCTTCCTCAGAAAGATGTACTGGGGACAACATAATTCCAATTAATTTTTGTACTATCTGAAAGCCCAGCACAAGAGTCCATAACCATTTAGCATAAGAAAAATGGACCTTCACAAATACAGATTTGTATTCTCTGCTATACTATGTAGTGTCTATTGATTTATGGGTTCTATTATATAAAAGTACACAACTTTGCTCCTGATCACACACAGATAATATGACAAATAAGCAAGTGGTTCTAATTATGCCCTCATTCAATAGAAATCTGAATTCAGTAGGAATTCTGAATGTATAATTAATGGAAGCCTAACTATGGAACATGAAAATAAGGATTCTAGATTTCCCAGGGGATTTCCAAAACCTTACCCAAAACTTGGACAAGGCTATTCTCCATCATGGAGGACTATCTTTATAGCAAGAGATTTGCTTCCCTGGTTCTGCCTACAAAATGTCAATGCTCTCCCATCCACAGTCAAATGTCAGGCAAAAACATCCCCACCTACTCCCAGATGCCCCATGAGTAGCAAGTTATCATGCCCATTTAAGAACTGCTGCACTCAATGCTGGCTTGAAGGTTCTTCTAATCTAGAACCCCAAAGCGACAAAGACAGTTCTGTTAGACATTAAATAAAGGAGTTAAACCACACGGCCTGCGCATGCTTCACATAGATTGTTTCTTTTTTGCATGGGGTGACATTTTGCATTATTAAACATTTAACTTATTTAACTTGATCAAAATAATAAAGAGGATCATGCAGACACAAATAGAAGGTAAAGAAAATAAAACTGAATATCAGTTTTTCCTCAGATTCTGATGCTTTTCAATGAGTAGATAATTTGTATCTACTCGTATTTAATTGTTTATGCAGTCAATTGAAATTGCAATAAGGATATTTCAATACAAGGGCTAAAAGTTACCTGACCCTAAGACAACCTTAGATACAAATTAGAATTTATGAATAGATGTCTAATATATTATGAGGTAAATATGCTATTCAGGATATTCAAATGGAAATCCTATCAGCCTCATTTAAAGTTATCTGGTAAATAGGATAGAAAAAATAATCATTTATAAAGCAATAAGAACTGGTTTCTTGAATGATGTATATTTTTCAATAAAAACTTACCATGGCAGATATTAATTGACTCCATATTAATCAATGTGCATATTCCAATTTAGAAAGTTTAGCTCAGTTGCCAATATAACTAAGAAAATTTGCCTATATCAGGTTTTATTATGCTTTATTTAAAATGATTTTTTTTCTCTAAAGCATTCCTGAAAGACATCAAAACAGACTTGAAGAAGTGAAATTATATCCCATGTATTCTATTTCTTGGATAAGAAAACACAGCATTATAAAAATGACAATTTTCTCTAAGTTACTTTATAAATTTAATACAGTCCCAATAAAAATACCATACGAATCGTTTCTAGAGTTATACAAGTTCATTTTAAAGTTCATATGGAAAAGTAACCAAACAATAATAGCCAGAGAAACCTTAAAAAGTGTGGGTCTACTTCTTCTGGATATTAAAATATATTATAAAACTTTTTATAATTAAACTATATGATATTGGCACACACATGACCAGACTTATCAGTAGAACAGAGTAGAAGACTTGGAAATGGATCCTAATGCATAAGGACGTTTAGAATCTAATAAACACTGCATCTCATATCAGTACTGAGAAAAGTATAAAGTCATTTGGAATAGTATAAATTTGAATCATTCCTCACATCATACATCAGGACAAATTTCAAATGAATCAGAGATTGAAATATAAAAATATAACCATATAAGTACTAGAATAAAATGAGTAAATTCCTTTATACACCAGACTGGAAAACACTTTCCTAATTAGGATTCAACATCTAGACGCAATAAAAAAGAAGGGACTGGTAATTTATGTACATTTTTAAAGATGTCTACATAGAAAACATACTTACATATACCATAATAACAGTAAAAAGACAAACTGTGAACTAGAAAATATCAATAACATTTCACGGATAAAAGTTTAATAGCCTAGAAAGCGCAAAGAACATTTAATATTTGAGAAGACCTACAGCTTCATAGAGAATTTGGGTAAAAAATGACAAATATATAAAGATGTTTACCTTCACTTATAATAAAAAATGCAAATTAAACCTATTTTCAGATATGATTTCTCACCAATCTAACTGGCAAACAACTAAAATTTTGACAACATATTCCATGGTTGGCCAAGGGGATTCAGGCACTTTCATACTACTGGTGGGAATGCAAAATAAGACAACTCAAGGTAAATGGATGTCTAGCAAAATTACATATTTAATTATCCTAATCTCAGCAATTTCACTGCTAGGAACTTTCTCAAAAATACACTGACAATAGTACAACATGTCATATACAAAGATTATTCATTATAACAGTATTTGTAATAAGAAAGTACTGAGGGAAACCAATGTCCATAATTAAGGGACTTCTTGAACAAACTTTAGTTTTTCTGCAGCTATAAAAATGAATGAGGACAATCCTGCTTTACTGTTATACAGTGAATACCAAGACAAATTGTTAGGTGGCAAAATCAATGTTCAAAACAGTTTTGATAGTATAGTACAGTTTGTTTAAGAAAGAGAGGCTAGAAATGTGTGTGTTTACATAGGTATAGATACATTTATACATATAAATGGGGACTGATTCACATGCACAAATATATAAGTACATGTATATGTGTATGTATGTAAATATATATGTATTATTTTTTAAAAAGGATAAACCAAAACTATCAAATGTTGTTATACATAAGAAAAGGCAGGGATAAGAATGAAAGTTAGACTTCTGTTTTGATATTTCACTTTGGAACACTGTAAATGTTTAACGTAACTAATAAAACTAAAGTTAAATAATAAAAAAGCATCCCTGTATCTTGAAAAGAAATTGAAGCAAATGAACCTAATTGTATGTTAAATTGGCAGAATAATCATATAAAGAAATTATGTTGAGAGATTAAAAATAAAATGATATTTTCATTATACAGTCCTTGTGGGATATATCCTAAGGACAAGAAGAACCAGAAAGAAATTTTAAATTGTACTGTGTTCTTATTATTAGCAGAAATGCTGACATTGTTATTTTGAAACTATAATGATTATATTATAAGAAAAAAAAAAGAGCTAAGTAATTATATTAATGCAACTAGAAAACAAGGTTTTCAGGCTAAAGAAAAGAGATTTGAATATAAAATCAAAGAAATAAGTACCCTATAATCTGAAGTTTGAATTACCAATATTTCTATGAACTAATGACATATTTTCTCTAAAGGAGTTTGGACTTCAAAGTTCTGTCCTAATAGGTCTAAAAAAATGGTAATTCAGTAGCAATAGTCAAACAGAGTCCTCATTTTAGAATCCAATTGTCATTTCCTTCTAAAAGAACAAAGATTCTTTGGGGACAATGGGTGATTCCAGGTCAGAGAACATTAAAAAGGACCCTGGGACATTTTGTATCTAAAACCAAAAAAGATTTCAAAGATTACTAGAGTGATATTAAAAAAGACACAAAAGCCAATAAGCTCCTATTGGTCAAAAATGGGGTAATCTGAACAGCAGCATTACTCACGGTGGCCAGGACATGGAAGCAACTGAAGTGTCCTATGATAGATGATTGGAGAAAGAAGATGTGGTACGTATATGCAATGGAATATTACTCAGCCATAAAAATAAATAAAATACTGTCATTTGCAACAACATGGATGGACCTTGAGATAATCATGCTAAGCGAAATAAGCCAGACAGAAAAAGTTGGAAACCACATGATGTCACTTGTATATGGGATATAAACCTAAAAGATACAAACAAACAGGACAAACGGAGACTCATGGACATGGACAATAGACTAGTGGTTGCCAGAGGGTGGGGGAAGGGGGGAATGGGAAGGTAGATGGAGTAAAAGGGGTCAAATATGTGGCGACAGAAAGAAATCTAACTATGGGAGGTGAACACATGATGCAATACACACACACACATATGCCTTACTGTTGAGTTGTACACCTGAAACTTACTAGATTTTGTTAACCAACATAACCATAATAAAAACAAGAAAAAAAAAGAATGTAACTGATTAGAGTACCTCGAATTTTTTTTAAAAAAATTATTGATCAACTTTAAAGTTGCTAAAATATGAACTTATTATTCTGCAAATTAATAGATAAAAACATAATCAAATCTTTATTCTGCCATCCTTGTACGAACTTTGTTTTGAAGTAACAATATTATGGAGGAAAGTTGTTCCTTATAAAAAAATTTCAGCTACAAATGCAAAAAAGAATGATAAAATTAAAAATCACCATACTGTAACCTCTAATAAAAGAAAGGATCTTGGCAATTATTATCATTTAGCATAAGACTGATGAAAAGCCCTAAAAAAAGACACTGAACTGAGAACACTAAAGCCACTAGTGTATCTTTAACATCATTAAAAATAGGGCTTCCGCTTTAATGTGATGCACTAGAAAGTTTACAGCACATCCTAGAATACCTTTGGACATTTTTTTAGTTAAAAAAAATAGAACCTGAATCAAATTAATATTTTAGATTGACACTTTACAGAAAATATGGAGAATGGGTGAAAAAGATAAATAGCAAGTGGTGCCACAAAGAAACAACTAGCCAAATCCACAACGTGAAAATTTCTTTCAGACCTAGTTGCTTTTTCAACAAATAAATAGCACAGAGGAAAAAGGGAGAGAAGAAACCACCTTAGAGAAAAATAAAATTATAAACATGAAGCAAGTACAATATATGGATCTTGTTTAGATTTTTATTTAAATTGTAAGACGTGTTTTGATAATTGTACGAATTGAACACAAACTGGTTATTAGATAAGGTATTGTTAATATCTTTAGTTATGATAATGGTAATGTACCTGTGAATAAAATTATTAGCCATTAGAAATATATTTTGATCAATTTATGGTATCTTGGATTTGTTTTTAAAATAATTTTTTAAAAGTAGGAAGATAGGTGAAAAGATTATAAAATATTGATAATTGTTGAAGCTGGATAATATGAACACGGCAGTTTATTAAGCTATTTTTCTACTTTCGTTTGAAAATTACTAATTTAAATTTTTTTTTTAATCTGGAGACTCTAGCAATTCCTATCTTATATAACTACTAATTACTGCTCCAGTTATACTAGTATTGCATTCCAAATGAGACTTGTGTTGCATAAATTTCTATCGTTTGTTTTAAAAACTGGTATTTTTCTTTGATCAGACCTTGTACATTTATAGGCAGAGTTTTTAATATGTTCTGTTCATATGATTTCTTAATCTATTAAGTAATATTACACAGGAATTTTCTATACTTTCTTTGCATGAAAAATGAAACAAAATTCTGCCGGTAGAAGACTCTGCTTCCGATATCTTATCTCAGCGATTCCCAGCCTGCAGATCCTGAATCTCTGAGAGACTATGGTGAAAAATCATGAAACCATAGAATAAACATGCTGTGTAGCCTAAATAATGTTTTACATATATAAATAGCATAAAGTTTACTAAGGTGCCTTTATGATAGATAAAATAAAAGTCTCGGTTAATGAATACTTAAAGTATAACTCCCATTATGAAAGGTTATAGAGTTTCTTTGTTTTGTTTTGTTTTCATTAACAATGTCCTAATTCTTGACAATATTGAGGACTGCTGACTACTTGTTTCTGAGACTGCACAGTGTTTAATTTTCAGGCATTTTAGGAACAACAGTGATTTTTGTGTCATTGAGGAGAATAATTCCCAAAGGGTCCCTATTAAAAAGATCCCTTGAAGATTCCTCATGACTGGTGCTTCATCCTCCCTGAGACTCCTCTCCATGAAATGTCAATAGATTGAGAAACACTGCCCTAATCTTTGTGAGATACCATAGACATTCAGCCCGCTGGAGTTGTGCAACATAGTGACTGAGCAGGGGAAAACTTTTGTCCCTAATATTACAAAATCCAAAAATATTATTCTGTTTGTATCACAAGTACATCAAGTTTTAGCATGATTTAGAATGTATAAAACAACAAAGATATAGTATAGGCAAAACCAATAGCTAAGAGACTATAGAAGTATGCCCCGTTATGGTATAAACTGAATTCCTAATGGATATTACCTAAATTTAGTGTCCAGTGAGTCAGAGGAATGGGACTGAGTGAAGGAAATATGCTGGAGCTAAATGAACTACACATGCTGGGGACTGACTGCATATTTATCATTGCCAATTATTACTTAAACCAGATGAAACCCTGATTAGTTTTTCTAGATGCTTATTTTTTTCTAGGTGTCTACAGTAAATCATTTATACTGTCCTTAAGAACAAGGTACTTCTCACTTATTTTTTTTCCTTTGATGTCCTTTTCCAAATGTGCTCCCTTTCTCAAATTGAACATTGCCAGATGTGATTATAGACGCATGAAGACATAATGCTTTAAAAAAAAATGCCAGATTCTTGTTCTTATTTGTTCATTTTTTATGAAAGGTTATATCAAACGCTGTGTGTGGGTAATGAGTGTATATGATGGGGAAGCTCTAACTGATTGTAGAGCTTCCTCTCTCCTTAGGCCAAATTAATGTTGGAGAAATCCTAGGTCCTAAAACTTTAAATGCCAATGGCATCATTGCAATCACAGAAAAATTTTTAACATAAGAATAAGATGAAGGGATAAATCTACCACTATTTCAAAGAAACCTGAAATCAGAATTTTGAGAGTATAACAGAAATCTATAACAATTCTCTCCCTGATTCTCTATTTGTATTTCTTATACTGTTTTTCTTAATTCTTTGCCTGGGTCTCCGCTCATGCTTGTTTTTCTTTGAGATAGTGAAAGATAAAAAATTCATTATTAGAAAATATTTCTATACATAAAATTCCATATATTTTTGTATATGAAAGTCATCTATGAAGAACCAATTATCCTATTTTTAATTTTTCCTGTATAGCTAAAGAAATTTATAACATTTAACATTTATAGCTAATTTAAGATAAGAAATGGAGGGAAATTTTTATAGAATAGAAAGAGCAGATGATGGACTCAATACCAAGCTCACAGATTTCACTTCTAATAACTAGGCTCTGGGTCACTTTTGTAAATCTGATAACTATAAATTCAAAATTAAAATAAATAGAGTGATAAAAAAGTAACATAAACTCAAGATTAAAGTGACTACCTAAGAGACTAGTTAAAATAGGTTAGCTCCCTTGTAGCAGTTATTGATGGCATTTTGAAGAACAAATAAACTAATATGGAATAATGTAAAGCAAGAAAGTGCTGTCTGCTACAGGTGACACTTAGGATAGGTTTTATTATGGTTTTGTTTTTGTTTCAAAAGCACGAACTCTCTGTTCATACCCATTTGTGTCATAATTGACTAAACCAATAAATCAACTTCCATAGAAGTTCACTTTGGTTTCTTCATTTAAAGTAGAAAATAAAAAGACAACTCTTCTTGACTACAAAACTAATAGAACTTATTTCTTGAAAAATAAAGCTATATGCTCACTGAAGCTAAAGTACTATGGGAGGTCTAAAACTATTATCAAATAAAAATGAATTCCGAGTTTGGAAATAAAATCATTTCCATGAGAACCATTACCTTTCTCATTGAGTTATTCAGAATTTCTGGTTAAAAAATGTAAACAGTCAAACTGCATCAATTCCTTTTTCTTTCATAATTAAAACATAAAACATCCCCTTTTGATTATCTCATGGTAGTGAGTGCTTAACTAACAAGGAAGGATACAGAATGGGAATTGGGTAAACATCTATGAGTTGGTTAGATGATATACTGAAACTTCCATTCTCCTGGAAACGCTGTGCCTTAGTGCTCTTTCTCTGTTCTGCTATCTATAACATGATCCTTGGATAGTTCACACATCTCGGCTAGAAAGACAGAGATATACAGGCATGCTAACAAATAAAAATTCTTGTACCAGGGTTTTTGAGCCAATATGGAATATCTCATAAAAAGCATGCTGGAGTTTGAGCTCCTTCATCATGTCTTGATGGAGCTATGTATCTATTAGGAATGTTTTAGCGAAAGGTACTGTTAATGCTGAAAGTATGTTTAGCCATATTTATATCATTACTAGTGCTTCCATTAAGACCAGTATCTCCTTCTTTAAAATGGGCCTGGTTAGTACTTGGATGGGAGAACACCTAGGAAGACCAGATACCGTAGGTGTAAAAAATAAAAAATAAGAGATTATAAGCTGACAAGGTCCTTGCAATCTGTGAAATCAACCAAGGGTTGTTTCGCCTAAAAAAAAAAAAAAAGTAAAATAAAATATCAATATGCCATTTTTGGTCATGATGCAAACACAGATTGACACAGGGATTAAGTAATATAGGTGAATAAAATAATACGGTCCAGTTGTTAGAGAAATCGCAGAGCAAAGGCATCTAAAAAGAAGGACTAGCTCTTGACCTCAGCATGAGAAAAACAGTAGAGAGTGATGGGAACTGTAGCTGTCCTCAAACTATAAGTGCTGTCCACGGGGCAACCATGGTTCGGCTCCAGCAGAGTGTGTCCACAATAATGCTCTTTAAAGAGAAGACAGAGACCTATACTTTATTTGAAATCTTTCCATTTTTAAATATTATAACCAGCTCAAGAAAAGTTTGTCATCATGACCGTCAAAAACATATTTCTTTTATGGCAACTTCAACCTTTGCCTTAGGTCTTCTGAAATCTTTTGAATTTTAGACATGGGCGTCCAAAAAAATATGAGAAGTAAATTATGACTGTTCTAAGTTAATAATATAATTTTAAAAATAATATTTATATTACAAGAAAACTCTTCTAGATTCTAAATAGTTCCTGATAGAGGCAGAACTTTTGAAGCTAATTCCAACAAACCCCAGGTGATCCAGGTTGCCATTTGCCTAGTATCAATGTTGCCCTTTGTTGGAGTCCTTCTTACATTAGTTGATGTCTACTGTTTTCCATTTCTTCTATACTCATTTCTGAGTGTGTATATTTATTTATTTAATAAATATTGCCTAAGGTAAAATGGCTTCTTTATGAGCTCAGGAATGTGGAAGACTGGCTCAAATCAGCACCTAGTACACCTAAAAGGGTAGCTTAAATGTGGTCCCCTAAGAAATTACAACTTTGATACCTGTGGTGATGCAAAAATATGTTTTACTTACTCATGTAGATGAATACTCTACTTTCTTTCCATGACTTCTTCTTTACCTGTATCCCAATTAGTCAAATCTTTCAATGTACTTAAAATTTTAGCATCAAATTCAAGTCATTGAACAAAGAATGATAAGGCACTCAAAAAAATGGTTACTTCTAAGAAGCCATGATAAAATTAATATTCCCCAAATATTACATGATTATTAATTATACTAAAAGATATGACAAACTAGAGAAATTATACAATTTCAGAGAAAATATTGGTATGATTTTAGTTTATAAAACCCACAAGTTGAAATAAAAATATGTGGCAATTATAGACTGATATTCATAGTCTATCATGTGAGTGCTTGCCATGCTCTTTGCACTGTGCCACACATTTTCATTTAACTATTAAAGGACTCTATCAGTATCTCAATTACACATATTAGGAAAATTGAGGCTTAAGTGTAAGTAATCATTAGAGGTTACACAACTAATAAATGGCAGGTATATTCTAGCCAGAATTCAAGTCCAGACATTGAAAAATATAAGGGTTAAAGGAACTATAGGAGTTACCTGATCCAATACCCCTATTTTACATTTGAAGAAATGAAAGATCACCAAATCAAATCATTGACTAACTTGGGGTCTGAGAAGTAGAAGGTCATTTTTCCTTCACTTTAAGTTAGTGCCAAACATGAACCACTATTGCCAGCTTTAGCAACTGTTATCTAGGTAATAGATACCATTTTATTACCTAAGATAGTGTGACCCATAGTCATGTTCTTGCCATATGAAAGAATGGGACCCATCAGCTCACTATTAAGTCCTTACGATTAAACAATCAACCATACAGAATTTTGAGGGGTTTGCAAAACTATTTTTATTCTCTGATCTTAGCCTCCTATCTCTGTTCCCTATATAGTGTCCTAAGATTTTTCATTCCTATGCCCATCCCAGGGGGTCCCATTCCTTTTTCTTCATGGGTGCTGTCCCAGGTTGCCATTAAGGCTGGGTTTTCACCCAATGGAACTGACGGGAGTTAAGACTATTCCAATTTCTACATAGATGGTATTTAGGAGCAATAATCTGTTAGGTGGAAGTAGGGTGGGAGGTGGAGGCTAGTAGACATATTAAAATATCATTTATAAAACAAGCATTTTATTAATAAATACATTTGTTTGTTTGTTTATTGTGGCTTTGGGAGTAGGAGTTGGTGGGCATTATGGCGATAGGGTTGCTAAAACCCTCACTCACCCTCTTTCGGTGCTGCTACCAGAAGTGGAGGTTCCCCACTATTAAGGTCTCACCTATGGTAGGAGGAAATGAAGGAAAATGGCCTTTCAGGCCTAACCTCAAAGTGACACAGATAACTGAGGAACTAATCTTTCTCTCGTTAATATTGTCAATCACTTTCATCAAGACTCTGGTATATTATGCTAAAAGAATCTATTCTTTTTTCCCTCTAGCAAAAGCCCTTGTATTATCCTATCTCGACATGGACTGTGGTCCCAGCAGAAAGGTAGAAAGGTATCTTTCCCTGAGAAGGAAGGAAGATAAAAAATTTGAGTCTCATTATGATAGAAATAATACATGCAAAATCCATTGACCATACCATGTAGGAACAATACCATCGCTCCGTGAAAAGTCTTTCTCTAGTCAAATGGTGACAGAAGTACACTTGCAAATAAATTGCCAAGTTGCTTAAAGAAGGGGAGGAGGGGCTGGGTGGAAGAGAATCAAAAAGATTGTCTCCTGAAAATATTTTATTGTCTTAAGAGGTAGGGTAATATCTGGGCACTATCAAGCTCTGTTCAGCAAACTGAGCTCTTCTGAGGAGCTTAACAAATTTATACCCCTAGCTCTCACCTCTTCCTCTCCAGTGTATTTTATAGGTAGCTCTGCTAACTGATTGCACTACTACAAATAGACTCTGTCACTTTAGAAATAAAGTTGTCCTTTTAAAGACAGATTGATGAACTAGGTGTCAAGGTTTTAGAACATGACAAGGGCAAACGCTATCCCCCATAAATCCAATATTGACAAATGTCCTACCCAGTCCAGATGATTCTGTTTGTCAAATTACCTTTATCAAGGCATAACTGCAAAGCACAGGACACAGAAAATCATTGATAAGTTCTGGGAAATGAGTTATTGAGCCCAAACAATTAAAGAGAAAAATGTTAATAGATAATTTAGCATTAACAATTATCATAAGAATCTCTTAATTGTATCTTTCAATCACCAAAAATATGCCAATAATTCTTGACTATATAATAGAGATCATCCTGAATCTACAGATTTTTAAACTTGATATTTTATTTGTATCTTCTGTTTCATTTCTCAAATTATTGGAGACAAAGCAAGTTAGCAAGTAGAATAAACTGTAAATTCTGTAATGTAATCAAAAGCTTGAAATGCATCTCCT
>NW_011888820.1:2935697-2940620 GCF_000151845.1 Pteropus vampyrus
AGATGATGTGATGGAGTTCAGCAGTTGACATTTTCTTCCTATCATATCAAAGTGCATTCATATTTTAGAGTTGAGGAAGATGTTTATCTGATTTCTACTGTCCATAGAAAAGAAGAGGTAATGTAAGGCAAACCCAACACACGGATGTTGAGATTTAACTAAATGGTTGAAAAACAAATTCAGACTGAGGGGAGAACCATCTGGGCAAAAGTAAACTGGCTATAAAATAGGATGTAATGAAAATAAACATCGGACTATTTATTTCATGGAACACAGAAAATCCCCAACTTAGAGTTGTCCATTTTAAATATGCTCAGTTTGAACTTTCTTTGAAAATATCACTTGTGTTTGGGTAGCTATCATTTTTTACAAGTTCATACTCACTTTGTGCCCTTCCTGTTCCCATGGGCATACTAAGCTGAATGTTTTTAAACAACGTTTCCCTTGAGTTTCAGTAGAAATGCACTGACTGATGTCAGAGGCAATAAAATCCTAGAGTGTGGGATCCTATGATTGAATGAATCCAAAAGAGAAAAGCCTAAGAATGAACTTCTCCCTCTCTTGACACTAGAAAGGACATTTTTATTTTCTGAGAAGAAACATAAATCCTTAACATGACTTTAAACAAAGAGAAGAAACTCCCTGCTCAGGCTTCTACCGCAAAAACAAACTTTAGTCCCAGATTTATTTATGGAAACATACCTTGACAAAAGTCTTAGGCTTATGTGCACACAAACATTATGTATCCTCTCCACTGAGAACCAAATTTCATTTATCTATCTTTCTACTTGACATCTCCCCATGGATATATAATAAGTATCACTATCTTAATATGGCAAATCACTGTATCTTAATCTGGTCCTCCTGAATTCTCATCATTTATTGTCATATATGCTCAAATAGGAAACCCAGGAATCTGTCTCAGTTTTTCATTTAATTTAACCTCCTACATCTACTCCAGCAGGAGTACAAAATATATACCAAACCCTTTGGATCAATTTCCTCTTATATAATTAATGTCCTAGAAGAGTCTACTATCATCTGTTTCCCAGATTCTCTGGTTGGTTTCCCCCGCAGCCCCTAATCTATTTTTCACACAGCAGCCAAAATATTTTAAAATGCTAATCAGATTCTGTTACTACTGCGCTCTAATTTCTCCAGTTGTTTCTCATTGCATTCCAACTACTAGTTAATTTCCTCTCTGTGTTTGTTTTCTCATCTGTAAAATAAGACTAGTATTAATACTACTACCTTGAATTATCACTATGAAGATAAAATAACTAAATATGTGTAAAACTGAACAGTGCTTGGCATGTGACAAATGTCATACAAAGCAAAGTGATCGTCATTTACAACTGAAATGTTAATCTTGTACCATGTCTGACCCTTAAGTCTCCTCTTTCATTTCATTGTTGGCCACCTCCTGTTCCACCATGGATTTGCTCTCCTCTACCCTTCTCAAGCACACTAGGCTCATTTCCTCCATAAGGCCTTTGACCTCTATTCTCCCTCGAGACTCAAGCCCCAACTTTCCTTGAGTTGGTTCCTTTTTATCATCCAAGTCTCAGATCCTGTGCACTTCTCAATAAGTCTTTCCCTGACCACCCAAAGTAGACTGGCAATCCTTCTAGTGACTGTCACATCACTCTGTTTTATTTCCTTCATAGCACTTTTTAATCTCTACATTTCTTGTTTATGTATTTGTAAACTTCTTTATCATCTCTGTCTTCATGTAGCTCTATGACGTCAAGGCACATTGTTGTTATTCGCTGACTTTGGACAGGTTCTTAACCTCTTTGGGTCACAGTCACCTCACATAAAACCAGGTAAATTAATACTTCCATCTTGGAATTATGAGAATGTAAGTAATTCATCCCTGTCTAGCACCTAGTAGTGCCTGTCAAATAAGTAGTCATCACACATTCGTTTCTTCTTTAAAAAAAAAAAAAAAAAAAAAAAAAAAAACCTAAATAAAATGGGTTTATTAAAGTCAATGAGGAGAGAATTCTTTAGAAATGGAAATTGACAGGGCATTGACTGTCCTGATACTCAAAGAAAGATGCTCTGAGAACACATTTCACATGTTGGGAAAGGAATAGTGCAGGACCAAGCTCCCAGAAACCTGAGAATTTCTGAGTCCACATTGTGGATTATAATTTTCATCTAGTAAGAGATACAAAACTTTGGTCTCAGAGGAAAGGGGATAGGGCCTCTTTGCCTTCCTCCTATTTCCTTGAAGCCTGGTCCGGTTGGAGTGGACAACTAGAGAAAAACAGCAAAGCCTCCAGTTGATGTCAGTAACCTTGGTACAAAACTCCCAAGATGAGCTCCTAATCTTCCAAGATTGCCTTATGGACCTAGCAATGTCCCGTAACAGCTGCTTTTACTTAGTAAATGAAGTGTTTCCTCCCAGCCACTCAGACTAGCCTAAACATGTAAGTTGGTACAGAAGTGGGGTTCTCCCCATTTATGGGCTCCTTGTAGCACATCCAACCTACTGGCAGCGCAACATTCTTCTTTGAACAATTACGCAGGCTTGAGGCATCTCATTCCTTTTGCTAATATTCTATCCTTTTGTTGTCAATAAATCTCATTATAACTAACACAACATGTGGGACTTCACACACCTTGGACAAAGCCCAAGAAACATTTACATAGAGTTTTGACACCACCAGTAAAACCATCAATCCATTTATGCCTGAGATGCAGCCAACATCACAGAAAACAGATCGCGACACAGGCAACATAGAGAGGTTACTCACTCTAATATAAGCTTGGAAGTGTGTGAGTGTGTGAGTGTGTGTGTGTGTGTGTGTGTGTGTGTGTGTGTGTGTGTGTGTGTGTGACATAATTAATAAATTTGCATCCTGGTTACCCTCAATCTGTCCATAGTATAATTTTATCCTTTGACTTGTGTCTAAATGACAGAGCAACTTCAGTGAGGAACAGCTCTGGATTCAGAGGTAAACACATTCATCTTCCCATTAGCTCTGATGAAATCTATCTACAGACAGGTTATGTGCCAGGACACTGATATATGCCACAAGGATACAGTGCTATGAACTCTATCTCAGCAAATTCTTCCAGATGGAAAATAAATTAGAAGGCTTCCTCCAGAGAAAATGAGCTAACCGGAAAGATTTGAGTCTCTTGGTTTAGGAGCTTTGCCTAGAGTTAGTTCCTCTTGGGAAAATTCAGTGAATGTGTTCTTAGCAATTCGAGGAATTCTTGATATTTTTCAAGACAAACATTATGGTCTTATGTAAATTCAAGTAAACTTTCTTTGGGGATATATTCCAGGGAAGTAAATTTGCAAATAAGTTTTAAGAGTTCACTGCAACTTGACTCTAAAAAGAATAAAATATGCATATTTACTCTTGCTTGACTTTAGATGAAATCTAACTGGGAATATAGAAAACATGTAAAATAAAATGCAGAAAAAAAACTGGAAATTACCTTCAACTTTTAGAAATACATAAAAGTAACTATGTCATGCAGGATGTGCCCAGAAACAGAAAGATATGAATTAGAACAAGATCTGTGTTCCTTAAGCAAGATTAGAGACATAGCCCAAATAATTAGTTACCCATGAACAAGGTACTCTAAAGAATGTCATTCTAAATGAGTGATTTCTAAACGTGTCAATGCTAACAACTGCTAAATTCAGGCAATGGCAGTCTTAGGAGAAGCATGCCATTGTACCCAGTTTTACATTAGCCTGATAAGAAACACTACTTTTTCACACAACCTCTCGTTTGCTATCTGACTCACACAGACTCACATTAGGAGCCCGTGAACCAATTATCTATATTTCCATTTGGCAAGGTAATGAAATGTATTTATTCTCAGAAACAACTTATCGATGGCTCTGCATTAATAACATTTTTCATATTGACTTCAGCATAAATTCCGTGCATAATTAACAAGACATAAACAGAGATTAAAAAATGGCAAAAAAAAATACAATAAAATATATTAAAGAGGAATTTGATAGTGTAGACATATGTTTCCTTATTTCTGTTGCTAAGTATAACTAAATATCCTGGACATTATACATAAACAAGAAAGACTGAAATATAGAGAGAAGAAGGGAGACTGTTTAGGGGCCTCAGAGCCCAGGAATCAACACGGTGATGAGGTCCTTTGTTTGTTTTGTTTTGTTTGTTTTTGCTTCATATATCCCAGACATGGAGTTAATGAGGCCATTAAACCAGAAATACCAACAAGCATAGATAAACAAAAGCCTGTACTTTGTAACCAAATAATAAGAGGATAGCTTAGCAAGATAGAATTCTTTAGACAATAGCCATTCTATTCCAACCGACCACCACAGAAACTGTGGTCTCACCCCCATGTATACCAGCCAAGGTTGATAGAGTGCCTAGATTTCCACCATGGGCAGGCTGTAATGAGACACTGCAATCCACTGCTGGGGTGGTATCAGAGAAGACTGAGGGAGGAGATGAGACTTTCATCATCAACAGGAGATAACCAGTGTTAGTGGTCAATGGACATCTTATGTGGATCCCAGACATTCACGTCTATCTGGCAGTAATGAGTTATCCCTATTCTGCAAACCCTTGGATGTCAACAGAGGCTGAGTGGAGAACCTAGACTTTTACTCTCACTTGACAAGAATCAGGTGGCACACTCTCATCAAAGGTATGACATCTCATAGACATGGTATCAGAGGAAACCAGTCAAAACATTTAAACAAGATCCAGGAAGCTTTTAACTAAAACTCACTCCTCATACCAAGAATCAGAAAGACCGCAAAGTTAATAATAAAAAGCAACCAATCTATCTCAACACTGAGATAACAACTTTTATCTAACAAAGATTTTAAAGCAAACATGATTAAAACAAAACAAAACAAAAACTTCAATGAGCATTTACCAATGTGTTAGAAATAAAGAAAAAAAA
>NW_011888820.1:2941280-2977245 GCF_000151845.1 Pteropus vampyrus
GGATAATGCAAAGAAGCTCATGCCATGACATATCATAAGCTTTGGAAAACTAGACAAAGAGAAAAATCTTAAAAGCAGCAAGAGAAAAATGACACTTTACTTTTAGGAGAAAATCAATTCAAGTGACAATGGATTTCTCATCAGAAACCACGGAGGTCAGAAAGAAGTAGAACAATATTTTTCAGGTGCTGAAAGAAAAGAACTGGCAACCCTTTACCCAGCAAACATATTCTTCAGGAATAAAGGAGAAATCAAGACATTCTCAGATGAAAGAAAACTAAAAGAATTTGATGCCAACATACCTACTCTAAAAAAATGGCTAAAATTTTTTTTCTAAACAGAAAGGAAATTGTAAGAGAAGGAACACTGAAACAGTGAAACAAAGAACAAAATAAGCAAAAATATTCAGTAAATACAATAGGTTTTACTTCTCCTCTTGAGTTTTCTTCATGATGTTTGATTGTAGAAGGAAAAAATTAATATGGTCGAATATGGTTCTAAATATAGGTAGATAAAATATTTAAAACAATTATATTCTAAATGGGGAAAGGGCTTAATAAAAGGAAGGTAAAATTTCTACATGTCACTCAAACTGATTAAATGAAAACATTAGGCTTATGATGATATACTATCTAGAACAATTACTAAATAACTATATGAAATAAACATTAAAAAAGTACTATAAATACATAAAAATGGAATTCTAAAAATATGTTCAAGCAACCTGCAGAAAGGTAAGAAAGCAGAAACAAAAACAAACGAATAAACAGAAAAACAAAAAATTAAATTACAATACAACTCTAACATATCAATAAATGTACATTAAATGTATGTGGTCTAACTACCCCAAATTACAAGACAGAGATTGACAGAATATATTAGAAAGCATTACCCAACGTTTTGCTGTCTACAAGAAACTCACTTGAAAGTAAAATGACAGAAAAGGGTATATCACGCACATATTAACCACAGGAAAGCAGGAATAAGCATATTAATATCCAGTGAAGTAGACCTGTAGACCTTAGAGCAAATAAAATCACCAGAGACAAAGAGAAACATTATTTAATGATAAAAAGATCAACCCATTAAGAAGAAATAGTAATTGTAAATGTGTATGAACCAAACAATAGAGTTACAAAATCTGCAAAGCAAAAACTGATGGCACTGAAGGGAGAAACAAATTCACAGTTATAGCTGGAAACAACACACATCTCTCAATAATTTATAGACAAAAAGGCACAAAATCTGCAGTGATAAGAAAGAACTCAATACTATTAACTAAGAGTACCTAACTGACATTTATAGAGTACCCCCACATAATAGCCCAAAACACATTTTCAATTGCCCATGGAACATATACCAAGAGAGACTATCCTGAGCCACAAAACAAACCTAAACAAATATGTAAACTGTATGACTTGAAATCGTATAGTGTTCTCTGAATGGAATGGAATCAAACTGGAAATTAAAAAGATAAGAAAAAATTTTCCGAACACTTGGTAACTAAACAACCTTTTAATTAACCCAGGGTCTAGCAAGAAGACTCAGAGAACTTTTTAAAAATACATTAACATAAAAATACAACATATCAAATTTTGTGGGACAAAGCTAATGCAGTACTGAGAGGAAAATTTATAGCACTAAAATGCATACATTATAAAGAAGAAAAAGTCTCAAATCAGTAATCTAATCTCTCACCTTAAGAACCTAGAAAAAGAAGAAAAAAATAGGCTTAAATGAAACAAATAAAAGAAAATAATAAAAATATAATAAAGTAATAAATTTAAAAAGAACTGGTTCTGTGAAAAAAAATCAAAATAACAAATATTTTATAAGATGGACTAAAAATAAAAACAGAAGACCCAAATTATTGCTATCAGTGATGAAACAGTGAATATGAGTAAAGACCCTGCAAACATCGAAATGATAATACTGTAAATGAAGGACCAGCCCTTAAAGCAATAAAGTTTTGAAGGAATCCAAGGTCTCCTGTCATCTTGTTCTCTGTAAAACTACTTCATTTTTTTTTCTCTGAAAGAGAAATCCATAAGGCCTGGCTTTGCATAACCTCTTTTTCTGTAACCAAACATGAGTCTGTAACCCTAACTGCAAATTCAGAGACAAATCTCATGCAAGTTGGTTCAGGTGTCTATACATAGTCCAATCAACTAAATCCAGACAGGTGAGACCCTCTAGTCTGTAAGCAGAGGAAAGAGCCCACTGTGGTGAGGGATAAGGGATGGGAATCATTGGGCTGGGTAGACACTCCAAAAGTGTCTATGAAAAATACATTTGGAGGATCTGATATACCCTCACTGCCAAGAGGAGCAAGAAAATTGTGATGTCAGAACTTTACTGCTTATCACTTTGGAACAGCTTTATCTTTTTAGATTCTATCCATCCTTCAACAGTCATCTCAATCTCACCTCCTCTGTAAATCCTTATTTGTATATGCAAGTCCTCAATATTAGCTCTTCAAAATTCCCACATCATCAGTGAAATGCATCAGATCATTTAGGATGTAATGATACATCAACACATATGGTTCACTATTATTTTATATCTATTAGTTTGGACTCAGAAATCATGACTAATATACTTCTAAATGTTCCTGTCGTTGGCACTTCCACACACACACACATTAGCACAACAGGTGCTTAGTAATGTCTTATTTATCGAATGATCATAGATGTATTTCTGTAGTCTTATTCAAAATGGGATCCACATATTTTGAAAGTGACACAAAAATATGAAATATGTTAATCTAGACGAAGAAGAATATTTAATGAATGAATTGGGCATTTTCATACTGAGGTACAAAAATGCTAGAAACAGAGTTATTTGCCACTGTTATTGACTTATTCCTCACAGAATGTATGGATAAAAAAAGTACCTTACTTGCTTTGCTGGCTGTAAAACTGAGGTACATGGGTGCTGAGGGAATTACCTGCAGGTGAATAGAAAGTCAGCTATGAAGTTAAGGCTCAACTTTATGTGTGTATTTTTATTTACTCATTCTTTATTGACTGGCTTCTATAAAAAACACCAAGAAATAAAAGATCCCACCTTCACCTTCAAAGAACTCATAAGTCAGTGGAAGAGACAAAATGTATAAATAAGTTAAAAGATAAAACAATATATTATCTTGAAGTGCTTCATCTCTGAAATCTTAAATTCTATTACTCTTCTCCCTCACTTTTACTTTTAGTATATTTATTACTATTTTATAATTGAAAACTTTTGCCTCTGTACCACCTTTTTTCCCAGTCTATCAGCCATCTTCTTTCATTTCTTGTTTGTCTGTACCCCATATTAAAAACACTTTAGTCAATCAATATTACTCTTAATTCTCTTCTTTTTGTCTCATTCATTCATTCATTCAATCAATCAATCAAAAATGCACATTAAACACCTACTTTTATAGGCACTGCCCTAAGCACTGGGAGTAGAGCAGTGAATTAAATCAACTGCCCTGCAGTTTATGTGGCTGAGAATCAAGACACCCTCTTAGTTTCTCGTTTATATTCTGACTTAACACCACTAAAGAAAATAATCACACAACAGAATATATTGATGCAATTACAAATGCATGATCGGCTACCTCATCTGGTCTTTAAATTTGACTAATGAGTTCTTTGTGAATGCCCTGTCCCTTATCCCAAATATTTCCCTTCTCTTCAAATCATCTTCCCCCTAATCCCCCATCATTGGCCAATGGCCTTGCCTTTCTCTTCACTAAGAAAACCAACTTGATTATGTGAGAGGTTCCTCGGGTGCTGCCTCTTCTCCCTTCATTCATTGTCTCTCTTGGTGCCTGATAGTTCCCCCAGAAAGGTGAATTCCTTCATTGTATTTCAAATCTTGCCCACTCCAGTCTCCTTGAAGATGTTACCCTATTAACTAATCATCATGTCTTTCTTGTATGTTCAGCCTCTATGATGAGTCTTTCTCCTTTGCCTATAAATGTACGGAAGTCTCTTCTATCTAGAAAAATAAAAATAAAACTCCTCTTCTCTGATTTCTTCCTGTAATCATTCATTGTCTTCCCTACCATTAAAAACAATAAATTGAGTTAACTCTCAACAAGGAGAAACTTTAAAATGCCCAGAATCCTATGAAAGACTAAGAAGTCAGAAAATCTCTTTGTGAAGACTCACTCTACTCTGTGTAATACTGATAGATCGTGGTGTAATGATCGCAGTGATTTGCATATCATTTTATGTAGCACTGTTTGTTGTGAGAAAATGCTGGTTCTGTCCTTGTGCTGACAAGTCATCTGTACTCATTAAAGGCGAGAGCAGCATTTCATAATCATTTGCCAAAGCTTGGAAGCCCACCATGAGGCATATGCAGTGACCTCAACAAAAAGCACGTCTCAGGAAAGCACAGAGGTTGGGAGAAAAAAAGACTTTGACATCAGGTTGGAGCTTAGGAGAAGCCTCTGGACCAAGATGACCTGTCTCTACTGAGCTAGAAAGACAGAGCTGGCTGGCCCTTCTTAACCTTACACTTCTTTCTCAACCCTCCCTCTTTTCAGCGAGAACAGGTTTCTCCCTAAGGATCACCTTGCTTTGGGGTCCTAGCTAGCTGTGCCTGTACTCTGAACATATGAGCATAATTCTCCAGCATTTCAATGCAAATACAACCTAGAAGGCGGAAATATCTGCTGGAGAAACAAGAGAATACCTTCCACAAAAAAAATAAAACAAAATAAAATTAAAAAGATAAAAAATCAGTATTTGATCTTGACAACATCTACAAGATCCAGAGAAGCAATGAATATAAAAAGTTCTAACCCTTTTTTCCACCAACAGCAATATCATTTCCATTATTTCTCCAGGCTCCCATTCCGAATTCGAAGTAATTTATCTGAAGTTCAGACACTGTCACTGTGATTTAGTTTCAGTTTTATGGCAACTGCAGGTCTCTAATAAGTATGCTCCTTTCATTGATTTTGTTCTCCTTCAGCTGCTGCTGTAAATGTAATTGAAATTTTTTGTTTTTTTTTCTCTTGACCTAACTTTTTTTTTTTTTTAACTGACAAGAGAGCAATCAGTGCAGTGTCATATGAGACTCACATACTCCATTAATAAGAAATCGTTTTTTCTGGAAATAGGCTTTCCTATCGTTTCCCTTCAAAAAGTTATGTGTTGAAAAAAAAGCCCAAGTATCCTCGCCTCATTACATTTATTTCAGAGTATCAGTTAATTGTAGGAGTTAGCATGGAAGGGTCCTTTTGAATTTGAGGGGTTGTAACATGAAGTAGATGTAATAAGCTGACTTTTAGACAATATTTTTCATTTTTTAAAATCACTCTTCGGTGTTGATATTTTTCTCTTTTAATGGACTAATACATTCATATAAGGCTGGTCTGCTTCCTATCCAGGAGTTAAACTGAGACTTTGTAAGTGAATGGAGCTCAGGCAGACACAGCACTTCCTAAGGAGAAAGTGGTTATCTTTGACAACGGGAGACTGAAGGCCTTGTCTGTCATAAGCCAAAACCCAGATATCTTCTGTCTCTCACGCATTATCCTTGGAAACATAGACTAAAAGTGACAGATTGAAAGGTCAGCTACATTTCACTCATTTCCTTCTTTTTTCCCCTGAACTTTCCACCCTAGTTTCAAATGCCATTTTCAATATACACTATAGTCCCATATGAATTTAGTTATTTTTTGGACAACACTACTCTGATTTACTTACCTATCTCAGTTTAATTTTTTATTTTCAAAATATATTTTAGAATGGTAAATTATATATCTTTTATCATTCTTCTTATTTAAAAACATTTCAGTTTTGCTTATACATTATTCCTCCAAATAAATTTTATAAAAATGTTATAAAATGCCATAAAACTTTCCTTTAATATTTCAAAAATAAAAATAATGACTTCATTTCTACAAATATCAATCTTCTGTTTAGTTGAGCATTTATTTCTGTCATATGATTTTAATACTATATTTCATCAAATCAACATTAATAGTAAAATGCCATTATTTTATATGCAATTGAAAAGAACCACTAATAATAGTGTTATAATAAAACACTATATGAATTTTTACATATATCTTAATTTCAAAAATGATATAATTTGAAAATAAGTGTATCGTAAAATCAATAAAATATGGTAACCTTCATGATGTTCTAATTTTAAAAGACTATTATTGGTTTCTAAACAATCCATCATTCAGTTTGTCACATGTTTAGTGGCCTGTTTTGTTCAGATTGGACTGTTAGTGAACATTTAATCGAAGAACCATAGATATAGGAACATTCACACATTCTAATCGAACAGTTCAAAGAAATACCACAAATGAAACATGCTCATTTAACAAGCACCCAAAACAAGGATCAGATTATTATCAGTACCCCAGAAATTCCTCTGGCACCTCCTCCTTGTTGCATTCCCCTCCCAGGGGAAAGTCCTATGCTGACTTTAAACACCATAGATTAGTTGTACTAGTTTTTGACTTTTATATTAATGGAACTGTAGAGCATGTACAATTATACACTGTGGACTCTTTGGTGTCTGGCTTTGTTTGCTTAATATTCCATTTGTGAGATTTACTCATTTGTTGCAAGTAGATATAGAGCTTCATTCTAATTGCTGTGTGGTATTCCACTGTAAAAATGTAACATATTTATTCATTCCACCATTACTGGGCATTTGGGTAATTTCTAGTTCCACATATTTCATTTTTATAGTAAGCACTAGTTTTCCTTGAAAATGATGATTCTAGAAATAACAAATAATCACCTCATGGTGTGTCAGGAAATAAAACATGTAAAAATATTTAAAAACAGATAAACTAAATTCATTCTGAGTGTTCTCCTAATATACAGTAATGGTGATATGTTTTGAAATATATTTATTTTCCAAGATCAAGAAGAAAATACAAGCAAAGCCATGGGTTAGTATGGGGTTTAAAGTCAAATTGAAAGAGGCTTTGGTTCCAATATATTGCATGACATCAGAGAGATTTCTCACTTTATAAAACAAGTACTGCCATCTTTGACTGTTTTTCCTTTGTTGAGTTTCTGCTTTTTGTTCTTCCCCACTGTCTCCTTTACTTTACCAATAAATGTCACCCGAAAAGTGTCCTCAAACTCTTTAATCCACTGGTAAAATGCCTGCCAAGATTTAAGAACCTGAATCTGAAAATTTGTAGTTGACAGATTAATAGCAGTGACCATATTTTAACAATAACATTTAAGTTTATAATTTCATAAAAATGAAGAATAAACAACTGAATATTTACCCAAATGATAAAATTGAAGTAGGAAATCAGTGTAAATGCTACCTTACTAAATTCTCTAATCTTCAGAAATATCTGAAGGCCTATATTAATATATGAAAGATTAGTTTTCTGATTAGAGAATCACAAGACAGTATTTCTAAATAAATAAGAAAATGCATGAGAACGTGAATTTCTAAAAAGCCATACGCTAAACATGATCTCTGTCCTATGTATTCCGCTATGTCCTCAGGGAAGATGCCTTCAGTCACAGACTCTCGAATGGAGAATAGAGGCACATGGAGCCATGCAGACAGCACAGGCTTTTAGGTCAACAGGCACCACCATGGACAAGTGGTCTAGCTTCTCTAAGTTTCAGTTCTCTGGTCCAGAAAACGGGAATAGTAATGCCTACCTCATAGGACTATGGCAAAGAATACGATATATAGAAAGCATCTATAGCAGTGCATAGTTTTCATTTCCTTTAACCAATAATAGGTAAACTCTTCCATCTCCCATTAGATCAGTAGATTTTAAACACTTATCAGCATAACTGTTTTGTTAAGTGAACTCTTACACAGAACTATAAACAAATTAGTTTAAATCAAAGCACAGTTTGAAATTTTTACCTAAATGGTTCTTTCATAGATTGTAGGGGGAAAATGGCCAAGTTGTTTGCCACTGGGCAAGATACTCTTCATCCATATCGAGAGACTTGTGAGTCCTCTTTTCAATAACATTCTTCTGAGGAAGAAATCTCACAGGCTCATTTGTTAGCTGAATTCCAGTACCTGCTAATCATTGCAGGCGAGAACTGAATCTTAATGTTGCATCCAAATTACTCTTAGTATTGAAAGGAAGACTCCTCTTCCTTTGAAGGAAAATAGAAAACAGCTATTTACTGGCACATGTATATTATTTATTGCAGGTTTGTTATACCTCCCTGTCACCTTTAAAATCTGAGATTCTATAATCAAAGTTCCTTTAGACTGTCTTTAACGATCTATTGATTCAGTCCTTCATCATTTACATCACTGTTCAAGACATTTCAACCCTCCATATCTCACTTCATATTCTTTAAACTTTGAAATAACTCCACTCCAAAGAGAAAAACTCTGCCCTAGAAAACAAAGGCAGCCAAACTGTTTATAACCAAAACCGAATTTGGTGTGGGGGTGGAGAAGGGGATGACACTTAATGAGACAGAGAGATGTGATGTAAAATCTGTTCTAGACACAAACACTTAATTTGTTAGTCTAGGCAGCCCATTTGTACTATGTCACACCAATAAAGTTATAAAAATTGAAGTTGAAATTAATCTATTTCTTCCCAGCTCTGAGTCTGTCTCTTTCTAATCTTGTATAAAAGGTACTTTGAATCAGAGCTCCTGATATTTGCATTATTGGTATCCTAGAAAACACACTGCTTAAAGCAAATACGTTACAAACAGTTTTGCAGGGTCAAACCAAGCCAATCACTAAAGATGAGATTAATGAAAGGTGCAAAGAGATGTCATATATTGAGTACTTCCTGTCAAGCCCTATTTTAGGCTTGTTATCTCACTTAGTGTACACACACACACACACACACGCACGCACACACACACACCCCCAAGAGCTCCATTTTAAAAATAAATAAACTGGGCTCAGTGAATTTTTAAGCAATATCCCCTAGGTCACACAGATACTAAAGGGTTTATCTAGAAAACAAGTTATAAGTTCCGTATGTCTAAGGCACTCCCATACCCACCCCTGACAACCAATGCTGAAAACCATAGCATTCTCAAGAGACAGAAAAGAAGGCAGATATATTTTCAGAACAGAAGTCCCTGCATCAAGTAGCGAATTACTGTCAGCAGGCAGAAAAGAGTTTTAAGCAGCTCCCTGTCCCCCTGCCCTAACAATCATATGCCACCTGCAGACAGCCTGGAGAAAAACCATTCCCCATAATACTATAAGAAAAACTGAGACTCCATGAATGGCTCTGCTTTGCCCTTCATTATGGACCTAATGAATATGTCCCAGAGACCAAGAGGGTAGCTACCATTCACTTAATGTGTCTTCCATCTTGATAATCTCATGTAATCAGATTTTATATGTATAATATTAATAAAATGATAAGTATCACAAAGGGGATAAAGTGAGGCAATGTTCTTTTTAAGTCAAAAGCCTTGCTACACATCTGTGCTGTACAATTATTTGTCTGAAACAAATTGACTCATCGGTTAATTTCCTGCACTAAAGTAGTACATAAATTAAATTAGGATCTCAATCATTAAGGAATAATGACATCAGTGTTATAGATTTAGCCATTGTATTTACTCAAAACTGATCTTTTCTTTGGGAAATAGCAGTAGATAAAACTATGAGTAAGACATAGATAATAGCAATTAATGCATAAGGCCAGAGACCAAATCACTTTTAGCCTCATTATGAACATTTCCTGGTTACCGGTTTGATTTTGACCTTGTTAATATAGATGTCAGAGGGCATGAGAGTACAGCAAGTCTATTTAAAACACAGCTCTTCATGCCCAAATTGCCCTTCACTGTGAAATAAATGAAAAGCAATAAATAGCATATTCTAACAATTCCTACTGGTGCTTTTCCCTTGTGGAAAGCACAAGTAGGAATTGTCAGAATATGCTTATAGAGTTTTCTTTTGCATTGCTTTTGTTTTAATCAAAGCTGTTATGGTTTGAATGTTTGTGCCCCCCCCATACACACACACACTAAAATTCATATGTTGAAATTCTAACTCTCAATATGATGGGTCTTTGGAAGGTGCTTAGGTCATGATGGGAGAGCCCTCATGAATCAGATTCATGCCCTTTAAAAAGAGACCCCAGAGAGCTCCCCGGCACCTTCCACCATGGAATGATACAAAGAGAGGCCTGCCATCTGCAGAGGGCCTTCATCTGACCACACTGGCACCCTGACCTCAGACTTCAAGCTTCTAGATCTATAAGTAATAAATTTATTATTTTTAAACTACCCAATCTATGATATTTTGTTATAGCAGCCTGAAAGGACTAAGACAAAGTCACTGATTTAAACTATCGTAATTTGAGCTGAAAGGGAAGGGACAGTATAAGGTTAAATTTCCAGTGGTAGCAAATGCTACAAATGGATAAAAAAGCCTTTAACTTAAGGGGACAATATGAATGTCCCCTTAAGACATCTCAGGAAGCAAAAATGGCAGTGTTACAAAGAGAAAAAATAAGGGATTATATTAGATGATGTGTCTTAAACAAGGAAATCCTAGAGTAAAGTGTTAATGAGCCCAGAGCCCTCACGCACCCCACCAGGACTGAACAAGAGCTCAGTAGAACAACACAGGAAATGTGAGGGCAGAATCATGCAGGAAAATAAAACATAATTTTCTTCCCTAATGAACTTGATGAACTGACTCTCAATAATCGCAAACAAAATCATTAATCGCGATCATTCACGTGGCTCCTTGCAATTGAAAACACACACACTTACACATACACTCCTCGCTATGAAATGAGTATAATTATCATCCCCATTTCACAGATGAGGAGCCCAATTATTGATGGTTAATTCATTTGCCCACAGTAACCCATTCAATAAGAACCAGAATTGTTCTAGTTCTTAAACCCTGGTCTTGACACTAAATACCTTGTGTTTTCCTTTACAGAACATTATTCTTAATCAGCACTTATTTGTGTAGTGAGATAAATGAAAAAGTATTTGCTTTTTCTGCCTCTCCCCTACTAAGGAGTGAGAATTCTTTTGCTGGACCAGATCCAAGATGTTCCTTTATAATCCCAGAAATGGAGAGAAAAGGAAAACTTTAAAACTCTGAGGCTAAGGCAATCTACATAATAAAAAGCTAAGGTAGGGGGACAGGGGAGGGAAACAGCAGCTCTGTGGACTCAGGGTGGGAGGAAATGTAAAGACAATAGGGAATGCTTTCCCCTAGAAGCTAGCAGGGCTATAAGAAAATTTGGAATGAGAACCATCTTTAGGAATTTTAATAAGTAAACACTGAGCATTCGTATACTAATGAGTGTTTAAATTGTTGCTGCCATAGTTTTGGAGATTATATATATATTCGTGTGTGTGTGTGTGTGTGTGTGTGTGTGTGTGTGTGTGTGTGTGTTTCATTTTTCCATATTGGACTGCTATTTGTCTCCTCGCTAACATGGGTTATAGGTTTACATAGGTTTCATCCGTGTAATGATGTTATATCCTAGTAGTGATGGCAAAATGTAAAAGCCAATACTGGATAATTTTACATAAATACATAGTTAAAATTAAAATTGTGCAAATATATACAGAGTCAAATTCTTCAGTCTTTTCTTCATTCTCTACCCTCAGTCAAAATGGATGACTTTGTTCCTTGAAAGTACTCCAGACTTTTCTGGCTTTATACCTTTGCTTTAGTATCTCTTCAGGAATGGCTTTCTGTGCTTTACCACATGGGCATCATGCATCTTAATTTATAGATTTTTTTCTTCGAACAAGAACCTGCATTCATTCGTGTGTTCATTTTATAAGGATTCACTGCATTGTGGGAGTTACATAAAGCAAGACATAGGGAGACTTAAAGAGAGTTTACTACCTAGTTAGAGAGATACTATATGGAATTGGAGAGTAGAGAAAAGTCAAATCTATTTTCAAATAACCTACATAAATTAGAAATTTTAAGATCCTTTGGATATACGAATGCTTTTAGATGTTCTGATCACTTCCACTGAACATAAGGCAGCTGGAAAGATGATACAAGGGTTCATTAGCTGATTGTCAAAGCAAAATTATTTCTAGTTCCAGCCATTTGGAAATCAAGCAGGAGAAATGGGAAGATTACCCAGCAGGCTGCAAGGAGACGTTTCTACGTAGAGATCATGAAATGGATTTGAATAATACAAATGTAATGTAGTTTTCATTTCTGAGTCACCTCCTTACCATGCACATTGAAAGAATGGTCTTATCCATGACTTTAGTAAGATGGGGTCTTAATAATAGGCAATCGAATGATGTTTCCTAAGTATGCTTCCTAACTTTACACCAGGCCAAGAACTGATTAACTCAAGGTAGCAGGTCGAAAAGTGATTCTGACACAATAAGGGTGAACAGCATAGTCACTCAACAATGACAACAGGAAAATGCTCTCTGGTTTCCCCAGTGAGTTCAGTGAATCCTTGCCAAGTGTCATGCCATTCTCTTGCCTTTATTTTCTGCTGGTGTAGTTTGTTAGACTCCATAAATTTCTAAGCTACAAACAAAGGTAACAGTCTCCTTTCTATGATGCTTTGAATACAGAGCCACCTGCTTGATCTCAGAAGCAAGGCAAACTTTCTTTTAGATAATGACTAAGGTCCACATAAGATGATAAGCACTGGAGTACCTTAAAGATAAAACAATATAAAAGGAATCTGGGTACAGAATCTAGAAAATTTGAAATAATGAATAGGCACGCTGGTGTAGAAAAACCAAAGCTCTATAAATACTACTTGTTCTAAGAAAAGCATAATATAAAACTTGAAAAAATTTTAAATTAAGACTATGTTTTTGATATGGTTAACTGTCTGCTCTGCAATTAAAATATGGTTGCTATTTTATTGGTAGATTAGGAGTTTAAAGTGGTTGTTTAATTTAGAAAAGATGCAGATACAGTACAGATGTTAGTGTTATCTTTGTCTGCTGTCAACTGCTCGAATATTAAACTGATTAACTGGTGTCTAATATCTGTCCTCCATCCCCTTTAGTTTCTGAGCTCTTAAGAGGAGAAAAACAGACATGTGAAGTTCACTGTCTTCTCTTTTCTCTGCCCACCCTACCGTAGATCAAAAGCCAGTCAGTCCAAGGCAGAAAAGGCAAGTGAAAGGCAAAGAAAATTCATCGACTGAATTTTTATCCCTGAAGATTTGAGCAAGAATTATAGTTTCCATCAGAAAATGTCTCGTAACTAGGAATCCAGATATTTGAAAAGGAGGAATAAAATATGACCACATAAAAATGCCCTCATTTAAATCTGTTATAAGTAATTTGGAACTATTTGGGATGTAATTTTCATGCTGTTATATGCATGAGAAGAAACCAAAAGAAAGAAATATTTTTAAAAAATCAACAGTGCTATTTTTGCACAGTAGGATGTGATACATCTACATATTTACAATGAGCATGTATAATTTTAAAATGGGGGGGAGCGGTATGCCTTTTTTTTTTTAAGAGCATATTGTACTTCCATAAAAGACTGACACAGATTTTGTCTTTTGTGCAACAGCTCCAACAAAGTAGAACTAAAATTTTACTTGATTTCAAAAACGGTATGTTCTTTTTGAATTTAATAACTAGCATTTATGACAGAATATACTTGAAGGAGAAAAAACAGCTCAATTTTGCCTTTGAAAAACAAAGTAGGATTTCTCCACAGACAAAATGAGCGTAATAAAAGCCAAATGTTTTAACAGATGAGTGTTCATGATTAAAAAACACAACACAAGAACCCAAAGTCATCTTTAAAGTTAGTTTCAGAATCATATGGTATAAGTAACAGACAGTGAAGAGGTTTTACTCAGGTATAATCTAACAATACACAATCAATGTTTTCCAGCAAAAATAAACTTTACCTAGGATCACAGATGTAACATATTTAATCATTTTATTGATACTCAATTATGCAATGATCAACACTGATCCTTGCAATGATAAGATAAACACCCGATAAAATGATGCCACATTAGCTTGAGTTTCAGAGGGTCCTCAAAGCTTTAAATCAAGGCTAATGTACTTTGAAGTTGAAATGATTCCAATTAGCCTTGGAACCCACAGGTCTTCAAATTCATCAAAAAAAAAAAAAAAAAAACCCACCACAACCTCAATAAATTTTCAGAAATAGTTACTTTGCTAATTGTCAACCTGTTTCAAATTTTCTGACTTGGAGACACAGAGTCCGAAGAACAACTTTGCTGGCCTTAGTTATGTCAACTGGATTCAAATCAATGGTATTGAAAGCTCTAAGCAATTATTTCAAGTTCTTACCAGACTTGTAGCACAATAAAAATCTCCTCTGTTTAGTATAGATATAATTTGAAAAATGAAATGTTCATGTAAAACAAGTCTAAGACAAGAATCCTCACAAAGACATCTCTTTCTAGATTGCTAATCCCAGAGGTACAAAGCTGCATTTACATAAGATCTGATTAGAAAAAAAAAAACTGAGAAGTCATAACCCCAGCAGTTTCTTCTGTTGCACATTGAGCACGATTTCAGTGAAAGCTGTGGAATCACAGAATTCCAGAAGCTTCACATGTGGGAGGAGCTGAGCAGAGAAAGAAGTTGAGGCACAACAGTAGCAATAATAACTGAGACATTTTTAATATTAAGCACTTTATATCTATTATCTGATTTAAACTTCCCAATACCTTTACTAAGTAAATACCATTACTGTATTTATCGTTCCTATTTTATGGATGAAGAAACTGAGGCAGAAGATGAGTGATGAGATCAGGTCACATAGTAACCAGCAGAGCACAATTTAAACCCAAATCTGTATAATACCAAAGTTGAAACTCTAAATTTATTAAGTACCCCATCTTTCAAGATACTCTACACAGTGCCACTATTTTTCTGTAAGAAAGGACTTTAGAGATCTTGATGTTCCTAGGTCAGCTCCGAGTAAGGTCTGTGTCTAGAGTTATTCACATTTCCATGAAACTTGAATCACCCTCTCTCAGTTCACTGGTCCTCTGCCCCAGTTCCTAAAAGAATGGAGAAAGAAATTATGGTGCAATTTCCATTTAATTTATGCTATCAGGTGCAAGGAGATGGATAAACAACTTTGCCTGTTACTTCAGGTAGCTCCTAAAACTGCTGGGACCATTCTAAAATACTTCACCCAGTCAGGAATCTTGCACAATCTACCTATGTTTTACAGACGAGGAAAGAGAGGGTAAGCGATTCACTTGATGGCACACAGGAAGTTTATTTTGTCACTAAGACTAGCACTCAGGTCTCCTACCTCCCAGGCCATTGTCTCTCTATTATCTCTTTTACTGCCTTCCATTCCAAACTTTAGTAGTTGTGAATGGGTGCTTCTCTTGGCTGTATTGTCCATTCTTTCATTCATACAATGTTTATAAACAATGAGCCAAAATTTTTTAAATAAAGGTACTTCATATAACAATATATATTTACAGCTTCTCTTGAAGGGGAAGAGGAAAAGGGGAAGATCTGGCAGGCTTAATCAAGCATTTCTGTGCAGCAAAAATTTGCAGGACAATAGGTATGAGTCTGTAATTTACAGTAGCTGGTATCACTCAGAAACTGCACTTGAAGTGTTTGATCTTCCTCACTGGTCCCATAGATAGAATTCTTATTGGATGTCAACCTATGAATATTGTGGTCATTTATACCCTCCATCAAATATTTCCAGTTTGCTTCTCAGGGATAATGTAGCACTGTACTTCCCTATATCCTTGAGGTTATGTGTGGCCGTAAATTCACCTCGGCCAAGGAAGTGTGAGCATAAATAACATGTGGCACTTCTGGGAAGAAGCTTTAAGTGCCAGGGTATCACCTCTTCTTTTTTCCCTTTGCTACAGTGAAGAACTGCTTGCTCTAAGAGCCTGGACCCAAGAGTAAGGATGATGCAAAGCAGAGCCCACAGCGGGCCTCGGTGAGTATTTAACATGAGAAATAAACCTGTGTGTTAAGTTTTTGAGGTGTAGGAACTATTTATTACCAGTTATAATCCAGCCTATGTCAGCTATTACCACCACGTTAAGAGTGGCAAATAATGCCACCTTTACAAAGCTAGCCACCTGCTGCCTATGAAATTTGCTGTATCACCTTCATGATTCAACTCAAATGACTTTTACCTTGAAAGAAAAAGAGGAAGGAGAAGGAGGAGGAGAGGAGGGGAGGTGGTGGAGAGGAAGAAAAAAAGGGAAAGAAGGAAAAGAGGAAGAGAAGAATGGGAAATAAAGCGGGGAAAAGACAAAAAGCAGTGGCTCTTGGTGACGGTACAGTCTGCTTACCATCAAATTCTTCCAGATATTAGTAGAATCGCCCTGGAAATTATAGTATAACACACCTTGAGCTTACCTATTCCAGTGTAAGTTGTCATCACACAAATATTAGATTAGGAGAGATCATTAAGTCCACTATCTTATTTTACACAGGTAGACAGCAAGGCCAGGTTTTCAGTGCCGTCAAGTAGAACTTTCTACAATGATGGAAATGTTATTCTGCACTGTTAAATATGGACAGCATTGGTTACATGTGGCTAATGAGCACTTGTGACTAATGCAACAGAGAAACTGAATTTTAAGTTTTATTTCATTTTAATCGATACAAATTTAAATACTCATATGTGACCAGTGGCTACTACTTTGGACAATACAAGTTTAAGTGGTTTTTCAAAGAGATAAATGTAGTTAGTATCAAGGTCAGGATTCAAAAGCAATTCCCCTAAACCTCAGTTTAGAGTATTTTCCAAGCTCCTTAAAAATATGGATCAAATTGGCTCTTGTCCTAATATATGTATGAAGAGTCCCATCTGTCTTCTTTGGTACTACTGCTTCCTACATGAACTGTCCTAGAGCTCTGCACTAGCATCCCAAAGCGGCTTTCTATTCCCAAATTGTCTGTGCAGTCGTTAAGGTATGTGGCTTTAAATATGTCTACTCCTGACTATATGGGACACAATCTCTAAACAAAGACTTTCCTTATCCCACTATAGGCCTCAGGCATAAAGGTGGTAGGTGGCTTTGTACAAAACAACATTTCAGGAATTCTCTAAAATGCCTATATACCCTTCCTTTGTATCAACAGTCTCTAAATATTCTTTTCTTCCTCTCACTGTAACCAGCAAACCTTGATAAAATGAGAAATAAGGTACACAATATAAAAAATATTCTATAAGAAAGCTAATAAATAGAATTCATTTATACCAGTGTTTTTAAAAGTAACAGTTGATTTGTTCTTGTGATCTGTCATTGATAAAAGAAGAGATAGAAAGTGATCCTAGGGTTACCACCAGCAGCAGAATATATTCATTACTGAGCACTTACTACATGCACAAGATCTCTGCATGTATTTAGTTGCGGTACCCCAAGAGGTAGATTCTGTTTATGTCTCTTTTTCATAGACTTTCAAGATAACACATCCAATAAATAATAAAGGTGCATTCAAAATCAGCAGGGAGTCTATGCCATAATTCCCTTGGTAAAACAGACAATATAAAAATTATAAAGGACTAAAAACCAGAAAAATGAATTTCTGTCCTGGGTCTGTCATGAATTCACTTCATAAAATTAAACAAGAAACACAACTCTTCCAATCTCATTCCTTCGTAATAATTTTTTTAAGTTGTTCTAGATGTTCTGTAAGACAGCTGGAATACTATAAAGACTATAGTTTTCCAATTTCGGTCCAAGCTAAGGTCTTGTTTAGACCTTAGGCATGTTTCTTAATGTGCATCTCTTGGCCTGTAATGCTATCTGTAATATTGCCTTTTTATAGCTTTGTTGTAAGGATTAAATGAAATAAACCACTTAAGTGATTTGCATGGTACCTACCACTATAAGGGCTTAGAATATAGTTTTCCCTCTCCCTATCATAAATAATGTCCCAATATTCTAAGTCAAAATGCCCACATAAACCACTCCTTACCTTTCAGCAAATGCTAACTGCAAACACCACTTGTGATTCGGTTAGGATCAGGCATGGCGTACAATGACTAGTCATTATCTGGACTTTAGATGTAACAACAGTTATACCACATTGATGCACAAATCTTAAGGTATAGTCATATCTAAGAAGGGAATAAAACTATGTGCTGGATGGCAATGAGTGTAGCATCACGCAGAATAGCAACAAAACAATCAGTTTTAAGTACATCATCATATAGAAATGGATATTATAAATTACATATTATTTCCAAACATTAAAAGATTTGAGGACCAGGCTATGCTTAAGAAATGGAGAAAGATAAATACATATATAAGAACTCAGCTGGTGGTACATTTCAACTCAAAAAGAGAGTATTTCCATAAATGACATTGAGACAACTAGGAAACCATTTATGAAATATATCTAGATATGCATGTATATGTAGTTATAAGACATAAAATTAAATTTCAAGAAAACATTGGCAAAAGTACTTCTCGTTTTGAAAAAGGAGATTTCTAGGAGGGAATACAACCTAAAATGCAGTAAGAAAGAAACAAAGTTTACTACATAAAATTTTTCTTAAAAATGTAAATCTGATCAAAATTTGAGAAGACTTTTTATAGACATTAGCAAGTTGATTCTAAAATTTATATAGGAATGCAAAAGTCCTGGAGTAACCAAAGCAATTTTTAAAAAGAACAAAGTTGGAGACCTTACCCTACCCAATTCCTGGACTTGGTACAAGCTATGGCAATCAAGACAACTTGGTACTGGTAAAAGATAAACATTTAGACAACCAGAACACAATGGAGTCTGGAAATAGGCCTACACATACATGGTCAGTGGATTTTTTACAAAGGTGACAAGGCATATCAATGAGAAAGAGAAAGTCTTTTAACAAATGATGCTGAATCAACTCAATATCTGAATGGGAAATAAAAAAAGAGAACATTGACCCTTGTCTCATACCGTATACTAAATATTAACCTGAAATGGATCATAAAATTATATTTTAGCATAAAATTATATGTGTCACTCCCAGGTTGTACAGATGGGTACCAATTATGTTCCATGGATTCTCCATGTCTGAGGCATCAGAAAACCCCCAAATCAGGAAGTAAAAGGTATCAGCAGAGAACCTGTACAGAAGATGAAATAAGAAATTTCAAAGTGGCATCCGGTACTTCATTTGATCCTCACAGCAAACCTATGAGGTATATACTCTTATTAGTCCCATCGTACAAGTGCATCAAGGAGATACACTTAATCCAGGCTCCATGACTGCTTACTAGTAGAGACAAGATTTGAAGGCAAGTCAGTTTGGCCTCTTAATCACCACACTACACCATCTTTCCAGCACAATCAGGTTCCAAACAGATAAAGGCAGTGAATTTAACTTGTCAGTTTATAAAAGAGCTTTCCTTGACAGTAGAAACATTTGCTATCTTTTCTCTAAGCCAGAAGAAATGACTAATCCCACTGTATGTTTAGTGGGTTATCTGACTACCACAAGCAGAGTGTCCGAACTCTGCACCACAAAAATCCTCTTACCACTAATCCAACCTTCTGCAAAAGCTGTACTAATTCTGAGAAAACATGCATTTCCTCTTACTTTTTGTTCTGCCTGTGTTTCACCTGAGGAACATTAAAGGAGCATTTAAACTAGAACCTGCAGCATTAATAGCTGCTAGTGAGACTGGTAGATCCTAGAGAAAGAGCAAAAAAAGAAAAAAATGTTCGATTACAATTCTATGTCCCGAAAGTATTGGATACAAGTATCTTTGTTACTTTTGGTAAGAGTTCTATTACATACTTGATTATTATTGATGAATAGATGCCACTCAGTGGGTGCTGTTCTCATTTCTGTCACAGATCCAGCAGGAGACAATGCAGTCTTATTGCTTCTCTCATCACTGAATAATAAAGCAATACAATCAGATGCTCAGGATATTCTGAAGCAGTTGCATGGTTGGTCAAAATTCTCCTATAAGTAGCATCCAAAAAGATTTAAGAATTCTCTTCTTTGAATAAAAGTTCTCTAAAATATTTGGCTAACAAAACGGCACAAGTAGGCAAAGGAAGGGTCATGGCAGCTTTTATATATTCCTTTTCCTGAATTGGATGGTTTGTCTTTTGAGAACCCACCGAATGAGTGAAATCACACAGTATATAGGGCAGCTTTGTCTGCAGAGATAATGCAATGGAGAGGATGTGACAAAAGTGACCTACCTGATGGAGTCAGCAGTCCATGAACCACTCTGTGCATTTGAAGTTTGTCATTGCTCTGGCCTATCATTGGATCCAGTTCTTTTTGTTTGTCCTGTCTCTGATGCATATCGAGATTCATGCCAGCTTGACTCATTGTGGTCTAAAGTCATATTGCAATTTTCAGAATTACTGATGCCACACAGAGAAGCATCTACGGCCTAATACAGTCCAGAAACCTATAGAAATGAACAGATATATACCACTGTAATCTAGTTGCCACTGACCTTGTCTCCCTTAAGAAATTACGTACTAAAATATTAAAGTTCAACATGAAATTAAAGATAATCTAGCCCAGCATTTCCCAAATAGCCTTTCTTCATGATTTTTGTCATATCTGCATCCCATTGGTAGTATTATTTACTAAACATTTTATATTTTTTTTACTTAGCATTAACATCCAAAAATTTATATGCTTTATATAGTAATCATATCTATTATAATATAGATTGAAATAAAAGCATAATAAATAATATGTTGCATATACCATCTAAATCATTTTAATTACTATCGCTTTATATATATCTCACCTTTGTAAGTACCAATACCCTCAAACATCCCTTCTTAGATGGAGAAACTGAGGAAATAAGTAGATTTCTCAGTGCCGCTGATGTAGTTCATGGCATGACTGGGACTCATACTCAATTCCCTTGACTTACAGTTTAGGCTGTTTCCTTTTTATTATGCTAACTCAACAACATGATGAATAGGGTAACTTTAAAAACTTGTTGGCTCCATGCGATGATCAAGAATCTAAACAGGTGTCTAAGCAAAAGCAACCCCACTGCCTGCCCACCACTCCCCCAAAAATTGGCTTCCTCCATGCTTAATGATTTTAGCAGGCGTGCTTTGCCTGTCCTGAAGTTTTTATCCTCCATCTTCACCCTCATAAGATAGATACACTCTATCTTTGTCAGTCATAGTGACCTCTTCAAAAGTTGGAGCAAAGTTCAAGATGTTGTACTTTGCAAATAATCATCTCTGTATCTAGCATTTATGAAGTGCTTTATAATTTTTTTTCAAAGCACTTTCCCAAGCTTTCTCATTTTTAATCCTCAAAATACCCCTGTATGGTACATATTAAAGCTCCCCAGGACGTTTTTTCAGGATTACATGCTGTGATCAAAAAAGAAATCTGCCACATCTTTATAAATAAGGAGGAAGTGAGAAAAGATAAAAATTTACTAACGAATTATAAAAAATATTGCAATATAGCATTAATATATCCCCCTCTGACCACACATTTGTATTGCTAACATGAGTGATGTAAGTGTATTCATGCCATGCTAAGAAATGAACCCTGCTTCAATAAAATGTTCCATTTTATCCATTATCTTAAATGATGGGCTCCTGAAAGCTGTCAGGGAAGTCAGTTCGACATTCTAGCCCTGATTGAACAGAATAAAAAGTGACATCCTCTTGATTAGAATTAATTTGTTTGCCATGGAAGAACATGCAATATCTATCTCCCTAATAATACTAAAGTCCTTGAATAAGACAGTCAAAAAGGAAATAAATAAGGCTCCCAGGAGGGGACAAGATATTTTCAGCTAGAGTTGGAAGAGCTCTGGAGAAAAACAACACCTAAACGCCTCCCAGACAGACAATGCAGGTGGCCAAAGGCACAGTCTTAAGTAATTTGATCATTATGGATGCTATCAACCCAGAATATGGCATCCAATACGTGAGTGTGTGTAGGCCATACAGTCTCCCCAGCCCCACTGGCTAGATTCTTTGAGTAAATCTACCTAAAAAAACATTTGAAAGTTCACCCACTTTTAATGGTCACTGGTAAATTTCCACAGCAGTGTACCATTTGGAAACTTATGACCTTAAGAGTTAATAGACTCTCTAATTGTCACCTTAATCACATGAAATAGCTTATTCACCTTAACCTGACCTATCACTTGTCTGTTAATCTGTCCCACCACAAATTACTTTTTATGAGAAAAAATTCTTAATGGTTCTTAAATGGTTACATGAGACTATATAGTAAATTCTGTGCCTTCGTATATGAGTTCACAATATACAAACATGAACTCTGGTCTCTTGCCACCTCTCTTCACTCCACTATTCTTCCCCATCCAGCACATTACTTGCTTCTTTTCTCAAAAGCTGCAACACTGTGCCTATCCATTTGCAAATTGTAAGTAAAATATAGAAACAAAATCTGCTGGAAAATGCTCCTTTCCAAACCACAAACTAATAAAAGAAATATTTAACACATATGACAAAAAGATGTGTTGATATCATTAATATATAAAGAGGTCTTAAATCTATAAGAACAGAGCAAATACCCCATAGGAAAGACTTGGGCAGATGACAGAAGTGGACAGTAAACCAAACAAGATTTGTAAATTGCTGATATGCATGTGAAAAACATTCAACATTTTAAATAATCTAATCTATGAATCTACAAATGAAATAGCATTTCCTGTCTAGTAATTGGCCAATATTTTTAAAATAGGAATTCTCAGTGTTGGCTATAGTATGAGAAAATAGAAATTCTAATATGTTTGTGGGAATGAAAATTGGTATGACTTTTATGGAAAGCAACTTGGCAATGTATACAAAAATCATTATAATGAATAATTCAGTTGTTATAATACTTCCACTCTTAAAAATTATCCCGAGGAAGCAGCAGAGATTGCCCAAAGATTTCTATAAAGCATTGTTTATATGACACCATTTTTATTATGCTGTAAATTTGTAAACGGTCAAAAGTCTTTAATTGATGAACTGATTAAATAAATCATGTCATATCAATATAGAATGCAATGAAACAATTAAAATAGTAGAGCAGAAGTGTATTTATTAACATGTAAAAATGGAAAGGAAATCGACATATAGTAATATGTATTTCTAATATATAGGAAATAATTTAAGCTGTAAGAGTTTTCACTTTGTACTTTTCATACAAATTCCAAATTTCTATAAACATGTACAGTTTTCATAATGAGATTCAACATATATATAGCATATTACTACTCAAGCAGCATCGATGCCCCAGATACGCATCTATTATTCAATCGATTTTATACTACCCTTGCTGTTTTAAAAATATTATTTCATGGAAAAGCTAAATACACTCCTATATTAGATTATCAGAATTATATCCATTCCAGTCATATGAAGTGTCCACCTGAAGCTGATGATGAGTACTAAGTACATAGAAGGTCAACCCACAATTGTTAACCTGACACTCCAAAGCTGACTGCCCAAAGCTAATTGTCCTCTAAAGTGTGTTGTGTATGTTTTCAACAGTGGCAGAGTATGAGAGTAATCTCTATTAAGGGTTCTGACGTTTACAGGATTGTTTTATCCTCAAAAACCAGTCTATAAGTCAATAGATGCAGGTATCCCTCAAAGGCAGTGAGCTATTCTACACAAAAATTCCATTGCCTGAGTACCAGACCCCACTCCAGTCTTAAACTTTTCTATTAGGGTCTTACATAATCCTAAGGCAATGATTCAGCCGTCATGGCCCTAATGGATGAGCACTGTGAGACCCTGTGCTCAATTTCCTTGTGTCATTTCTCCATTAAAACCATGCTCTGGGTAGTTTTCTAAAGGGCCCTGGAGAACTGAGCAATTCATTGAATTTGCTCTGTTGCATTAAAACAGCATTCCATTGGGTACCACTTATATTTCATTCCAGAGATCAATAGAGCACTCCATTTAATGCAGAAGAAATTCACAGTCATCCTACTTTAAGCACGAGACTTTGAGTCAGTGCTCAGTTTAAATTTTACTCCCAAGTATATGAAGATTTCTTAAGGATCACCTAGCTTTTAGGCATTGATCAAAACTGTGCCACAGACAGAAAGGAAAAAAAATGTGTTGCTATATATCCTGCTATCCTTTCTGGAAAGACAAGTGCATTTCAGAACATTAAATGCAAATAAATACTTAAATTGTTTTTCTCTTGCTCTTCAAAGTGATTAGACTTAAAAAATTCCATATATAATAACTTAATAAAGAGTTGGAGTCATAAGTTAAAGATGAATAAATGCCTTTAATATTAATTAGTAGGTCTTTGTTTGAGCTTGAAACTGATTAGGCAACTGCATCATTTGCTTGAAGCCAATGGTGTCATTTTATTTGCCTAAAATGAAATGTGAGACACTGATTTAATAACCATAGTCGTAAATGGTCGGCCAAATATACATGCTGAAGTCCCAGTGTCTATTTAAAATAACACACTTGATTATTCATACTCGCTAAACATGTCTCATCATTCCTATTTAATATTAATCTGGTTTAGAAAATAACACCATTGTGAAGCAAAACTGAGACCTGTAACCAATAAAACATCTTAGGCAATCAGTTAGTTCTCAAACAGTATATTCTTTCATTTCAGTTAGTCCTGATCTGGGCTTTGACATTGAGATGGGATGCTTTTAAATGGTGGAGATTCAAGGCATACATACTTGAGCAATAACAAAGCCCCAGATACATGTACATTATGCTATCAATTTTATACTTTGCCTTCAGGCAAGTGGCCCTCAATTTCTCATCTTTATTTCAGGGGAAATGGCCAAACTCAATTTCACAGGTAAAACAAAGTCAGTTTTCACCACAATGTAGCTATTTATAAACAGGATGCCCAGCCTTGAAATGGAAAGTACTTTATTCTTACACAAAAGGTCAGCGTCATCTGGTCTCAATATTCATGTGCCGTTGGCAATAAAACATTTTCTCTCTTTGAAAACTAAAATGTTGAGCACAAGTTAGGAAAATTGCCAATCTTGTCCTAGTTAACTGAGTTGAAATTTATTCCTAATATTTGTTCTCTTATAATTTAATAGAAGTCTAACAATATCCAACTTCCTTTTAGCATTTTGCATCAAAGTATAATAAAAAGATATGGTAAAGGGGTTTTTAGCAAGGGATAAAAACTTTATGAGCATAAAGTCTCTAGTTAAATGCTTGTGGATGCTTATTTAGCTGTTTTTCTTCATTAAATATGAATTATAGCTCTTTAAATGCTGATTTGGAAATCAGGAAGGTTTAGTTTTACTCTACTGCTTTATATCCACAGGCAACATAAATCTATTTAAAAGCTGATTTAAGAAAGCAACTTAGGGAAGCAAATTGCAAGTGATTTGATCCCTTGAATTTTGCATGCTACATAATCAGAATCAGGTTGTACTGAGTACCAAAAATGTTTATGTGAATGCAACTGAAAAAGATAATTATTTCTTAAAAGACATAGGATGGGTAGTGGTAGAGTTCGGGGTCTACTTGCAAAACGAAGCACATGTGAAATACTTGGAACTCAAACAATACACCACCAAGGACAGATAGTGTAATAAGAAAGTCCAATTAGAGACAATCTACCTGAAGGCAGGTTTTTTTAAAACATCCACATGTTGGCTTCTTTATTGAAAAATACTGAAAGCTAGTAAAATTACAACCCCAAATGCAAAAATAAATTTTAATTATAATTTTAATACTAAAAGTAAACCAATTTTTGTTCACAGAGCTTTAAACTAATAGCTCAGAATATGAAAAATTTTATTATCACATACCATATTTAACAATGTGGTTTCTTTGAGAACAAGTTTAGCCTAACTCACCAAGCCACTACTTCCAAATCTTCCACAGGCCAAAGTAAAGGTACAAGCATCACTTTGAGACCTACGTACAACAACATATTATCCAAAGTGACATCAAGAATTGGTGGAACTGAAAGTATTATGTAAAACAGTGTTAAGCTTTTTCAATTTAAGTGAAGTTACACAAACTGACTTACTTCCCATTTGGCTGGAAAAGAAAAACTGACTTTCCATGCACGATATAATAACAAGCAATATTTCTCCCTACTTCCTCACTACAAGCTGAAATAAACACACACAAGAAAAAAGAGAGAAGAGAGATATTTTTAATCTATTCCTCTTTTTGTCACTTTTATTTATTTATTTTTTTTGATCTTATGACCCTGTCAATTTAAACTATTTAGAACAGGTTCATACTATAACAGCAATATCAGACAGCTTTGTTTGGCTTAGAAATAAATTTCCTTCACCAATTTACAATAGCATAGGTAGACAGGTAGACATCAGATACATCTTTTTGAAAATGAGCAAAAAATAAAGGAGGCATATTTTCAGAGCCTTCCATTTTTGACTAGCAAACAAGAGGCTATCATTCACAGTCAAATCATTCCATTTTGCTTTAATTTTCTAACTTCAAAGGGGAAGAAGAAATTATACAGTTGTTCATTTATCAAAGAGTTGAACTTTTTAGGAATGGCCAATTTTTCAGAAGTCAAGCTGAAAAAAAAACTATGCAAGAAAAACATGCAAACTTATGAACCCAATTTTGTAACTAGAAACTATTGCAATCTTACAGTCAAATTAATATTTGTATATAAAAGATTCTGCTGAATAGGGAGCCATTCAATTGGTGAGATGGTTGCAGAAGTTACTTCGGGAAAAAAATTATGGTTGCAGAAGTTACTTCAAGAAAAAAATAAATTTCTCTCTGTTCAATCTAAATCATTCTTACTGTGTTTGAAAAGAAATTCAAACTGATTTGCATATCAAAATTAGAGATATTGTACTGACTAAATTATTAACTTTAAGATAAATAACAGAGAAACCAAGTTTTAGGTAACACAGAAACGGATGTAAAAAAAAAGGCTATAATTAGGAAGACCAGGTGCGGTAGGTGTAAAAAATAAAAAATAAGGGATTGTAAGCTGACAAAGTCCTTGCAATCTGTGAGGTCAATCAAGGGTTGCCTCACCTTGAAAAAAAGGGGGAGGGGGCTGTAAGCCACTACTTAATGAATCACTGAAAATGTAATATAATAATTATTAAGATCATTAAATATTGATGAGCTAATTGATTATTCAGGTAAACTAAAAAACAGTTCTTTGACTGAATAAGCCATTCATGAAATCTTCCCTAAAAGAAGGTTTTTTTTTAATGGAGAACCAAAGCTAAAAGAATTATTTAGTAGCTTAGCAAAGCTTGTGTCAGTCATACATAAGTATGTTTTTTTTTCACAAACTAGAGTCATTTGGTTGAGTCTATTAACAGTAGTAAGACATTTTTCACAACAAATTGCCCACAGGTAGTGCCAATAGGTTGTTGAATAAGAGGGAGACAGAGAGAAGCATAGAATCATCTCGGGCTAATAATTTGGTGCACTGCTCTAAATCATGGGGGAAAGTTGTTTTTCTGTTTAGATAACTCCCTCACACTCCTTCAGATCAGCATAAATGTCTTTTGAACCAGTTTCTATACTATCTAATGAATTTTGTCTCTCATGATACTCAATTATCTTTCTTATTCTTGTTGAGGCATCTCTATTCATGCTACCTTGATTATAATTCTTTTGTCCAAATCTTTTTTTTGTTAAAAAAAAAATAAAAAAAGCATTTGATCTGCATACCCAGCTTCCACTAAGGCGCAGCTCAGAGATTATTTCAATAATATATTCATTTATAGACCTAAGATATTTATTTGACTTACTTATATTCCCACTTTATTCCACAAAGAACTTGACATGGTTTTGGACGTTTACTATAACCTGGCATTTCCTCAATTTTAAAAACACTAAGCTAACTGAAATATGCTTATTACTATATATGGATTATGTATATATAGTACATAATACATATGTCCTAATACTTTCTTGGCAGTTAACGGAGGCCAGAAAAAAAGCAATAGAGTGAAAGTGAATATAGAATGAGAAAACACCCATGCACAATCTGATAAAGACAGTGAATCAAGTATAGTGCTGAATGTCACTTCCTTCTCCTGCCTTCAGCATTCTTTCCAAGTAAAAAGTGTTGACAAGGGAGTGTTAAGATCAGATAGAGAACCAGAACATTTTTAAGGATAGGACCTAAGATAGAAGCAGGAAAGGCCTAGCCAACTCATATTAGCATCGGCATATTTCATGATAACTCTGAGTCATTTTGGTAAGTAAAGAAAGCTCACTAGATCTTTTATGCTCATTTCTCCTTGCATCTTCCTGGTCACATTGATACATTATAAGAGTAAATCACAAAGAAACATATTTTACAGCAAAGAGTTTTACTTTATTTCTAGATCTATATCCACAATTTTTAAAATTGATTCACAGTGCCCTCAATTTAATTCAGCAAGTTTCGTGACTATCTACTATGTACTATGTAGTAAGGTCCCTTGCAGAATTTAATTTCAACAAACTTAGAACTTAATGTAGACAGGACACTACGAAGAAATAATATTTGCCTGGGTTTTGTGTGGCAGTCACTAGGGCCACTGACTAAACATTCCAGTGACATTTCTTATGATATATAACAGGATCACACTCAGAGTTGGGCTTATTTGTATGACTGATTTTGACCAGTGAAATGTTTGCAGAAGTGATATGAATCTCTTCTAGGTAGAAGCTTTTACCTCCATTCTATGATTTACTACATTCTCTTCCCCTTGCCTTGGAGATTTTGGATGTATGCATTGAGGTGGATCCTCCATCTATCAGCTTGTGTCCATGACTAGCCAGGAGAAACAGAAGCTCCAGCTAATCTGTGATGGGCATGTAAGGTGAGTGAGACATAAACTTTTGTTGTTATAAGCCAAAGAAGAAAAATATCCATGGAAAGATAAACATTTGAAAGGCATTAGAAGGACAAAGAAGCCAGTAAAGCACAGAAATGAAGATTTATAATGATATCAGAAAATCAATATGAAAGGTATGAAGGGAGAGTTTTAAAAACAAGGAAGTTTCAAACGTCCTGGAACTACTGATAGAGAAGGATGAGAAAGAGGGGAGTAGAGGAAGATGAAGACTTAAACAAGAAAGTTGTGCCTAAGAAGTCATCTGTGATCAATGAAAAGGGAGTGTGGCCTGGGAGTAAAAGTGTCAGCATGTGGCAAGTCAACAAAGTGGAGATGGAAAGTCAGAGGACCAGAACATGGAGACTACTCTTCCAATGAGTCAGTGAGTAAGGAATGCAATAAAAATAATTTTAGGGAAAAGGAAAACATCTTTTATTTGTTATGTTTACAAAATAGAGAAAAATATAAGCATATTTCAAAAGGAGAAAAACTGGAGAGAGAAATTGATTGACTGATTGATTAAAGGTGCAAAATAAAAAGAAATGTCTCAGAGAATTGAAAGCAGATAGCGTCAAGAAACAGGTCACAGAGTTCACCTCAGGAGACAGGTGGAGAAACAGAGAGAAGTATGATGGAGATGAAAAATTTTGAGGGACATAAACTGAGATTATCTTATCTTCTCATTAAAGTAGAAAGATTGTTCAGAAAAAGGCAGGAAGAAATGGGCTTCAATGAGAAGGTTCAGAAAAGCCATTTCAGGGAATACGATGGGGAGTTCATCAGTGGTTAGGAAGAAGAAAATATAATTGTATAGTCAATCCGCTGAGTGCTGGTTCTGTAATTACACCTCATAATGATGATATAATTCATTGCAGTAAATGATCTTTTACTCAATGCCCTACCCATTCGGCCCCAGTGACTGATCTGGTTTAATATAAACCGAAGTATCACCCAGAATTTGCTCATAACTCAAGTCATTTCTTAGCTAAATTACCACTCTCTAGGAAGGATTCTGGGACTCTAGATATCTAGTTAACAGTTAACATTCGTACCACATTCAGCAAAATTTCAATTCTTAAGAAAACACTGATTTATATGGTATTTTACAATTGCATAAAGGGAGGCTGCCTTAAGGTTTCACAGGTAATAAGTTATACAGCTAAAAATGGAACTCAGTCTTTATTCTCCAGATCCAGAAGCAGCAGCAATATTTCTCCTAAATAAACACAAGAACTGATGATGACTATAAGCCATTTAAAATATAAAAAGGGAAATAAGCCCTTTTTGGAAAACATATAATAATTTATGATGAAAATTTTTCCACACTGAGGATGTGTGTGAGTCAGAATGGCATGCGGTCAGTGTCTGCCTTAGATCTGAGTATATCTTTTGGGCCACTATAGTGCAGACCTAAAATCCTTGGTCTAATTGAAATGAAATTGAAGTGACTTTTGTGATGAAGCCAGGGTGGGATGACACTGGAGAAAGGTGAACTTTTCTAACCCCTTTCTAGTTCTTGCTGATGAATTCTAATGAAAACTTGTCCAACAAAGAATACAACACAATACTCAATGGAAAAAAGCCCACCTTTCCCACCCAATTCTTCTATGTGATGTTTCAGTTTCAATAGGATTATGAAGAAAAATAAAATCTCTTGGAGCCGAATGCAAAATTGTGTGCCCGACTTGTTTATCCTTTTGTAGCTGTATCGGGCACTGCTCAAAAGAGGCCAGCAAAACAGCATTTTGGAGTTTATGAGGAAAATCATTCTTTAATTTTCTCAGAATTCAAATAAAAGCTGTGGTTTGAAGCCACTGAAACAGAATTAAATGTGACGTTTAGAAGGGATTAATTTCATAAACTTCTTAAATTGCTGATGGAACCATCTGGCACTTTGAGAGATAACCATTAAAGTCTATACAACAAAAATTCTTTCTATAAGAGTATAATGACTGGATGTTAAACAGCAGGAGAATAAAAACTAATGCATATTTTATCATTGAAAACAAATGCTCTGGACTTTAAAATCATGTGAGATTTCTGCTCACTTCCACAGGAAAGCAACTAACATGTGATGTGTACCAGCAAGAGCCTCAGAGGAACCACTTCACTTAATCTTCACGGAGGCTGCAAAGGAATTTTCACCTGTACTCTTCCGAGGAGAAATTGTGACCCAGAGAAATTCAGTGATATTCAGTGTATCACAAAGTATAAACTGTACACATGTCATCTGAACTAAAATCATTCTTACTCAAACACTATATGCCACCAAGTCATGCTGTCTCCTATAGCAATCAATACTATTTAGCAGGTTGGTGGTGCCGAGGACCTGGGATTTCCCTATAATTACTTACTGGGTGTTTCTGGCCAATCTGAGAGACAGTGATTTGATAAGTGTTTTTTATGAAAGTTCTCCTATTAGTTTCTCAATTCTATCCTTACTGAACTTCATTATAGTTACTATTTTATGAAAGATAATATGTTCCACTTCAAGGTAATTTGACTCACAGACCTAAGCAATGCTCCTTACACTTAGACATTCATTGGAATCCCTGAGAAGCCAGGATACTTAGGCCAAAATATAGTTCACAGATACTTAGGCCAAAATATAGTTCCTAGAGACTGAGCCCATGTATCTATATTTTAATAAAGTTCCTAAGTGTTTCTAATGCCTCTTAAAATCTGAGATCTACGAAAATAGGATGGCCTCGATATAGAACAGTGGTCAAGCAGCCCACACAAACAAGAATGCCAGGAACTGAATTCCAGCTCCAACATGTGTATGGAGTGTGTAACCTTACACAAGTTATTTAACCTCTTTATAAATCAGTTTTCTCTCCTAAAAAATTGGGATAAGTAACAATACCTACATCATAATATTCTTGTGAGGACAAATGAATTCATATGTTCTGAGAAGACTACCTGGCATATCCTAAAATGCCCCATAAATGACAGCAATCATTCATCCTATTTTTCATTTAAGGAGACACAGCTGGAGGTTTCTGCGATGCTTCCAGAGTCAGGTAGCCCTGTGAATTCTCTGACCCTCTTTCAAAGCAAGTCCCCTTCCCACCAGGACTCAAGACAGGAATAGGGTTTTTAATTACCTTAGCTCTGCACAGAGGGACAAATTGTTATCTGCTACTGTGGATGACATGACCCAAACTTTATTTTTCTTGTGAAGACCTCTTTTCACCTTCATCTCAGCTTTTCTGTAGGTATCTGGTCTAATATCTCAGCCAATTTCTTCAACAACTCATTCACAACACAGCAATCAATGTCAATATTTTCTTTACACAGCTATCATGAGTGATTTAAAATGATAGCATAGCTTATTACTCATATCTCAGGCATTTCTCTAAAATAACTCCTCTAAAATGTACAAATAGTGGTATTTGGAACCAGTCATAGGCAATCTTGCCCTGGAAACTAGGGATTGCAAAGGTTAAACAACTTTTGACAAAGGTCACACAGCCAGCAAGCAGTCTCAATGAGATGCCTGAACCCTGTTGATTCAAAATATCATGAGAGCTTTCTAGGTGAAATCTAAAACTGGTCCTCCAACACAGAGGGCAAGATGAGACCAAAAAAAGGGGGCCGACCACCCCAGAATGGTAGGTAGCCATTTTATTAAACAAGGGGAAATTATTTGAGGTTTATCTTGGGTGCAGTAAGACAAGTAGATCTCCACACCCACCTGCCAGAAGCTTAAATGTTTATATAGAGGCCTTAACTGGGTTCAGTCACATACACCATCCAGATGGTCTCAACAGCATATTGCTCTCAAAGCTGCATCCTTGAAAAGGGCTACAAACATGAAACTAGTAGGTGGAACACACATTCTAAGGACAGAGGAGGGAGTAAGAAGCCTCAAATTGCCCAGATCTAGCTCGCAGATCCATCAATGGTCTTGTCCCCTCAGCGACCTCCCCTAACAAACCCAAATGCCATACTTTGTCCAGTTCAGCACCATTCCCCTCAACTGTTCAGAGAACTACCCTATAATATTCTACCAAGTTTTACCACTGCTCTGTACTTCTCAATCATACCTCCATGTCTGACCTGGCTATCACGGTTTTGTAGCTTGGTATTTGTTATAAAATTGGACACCAAACTGATGGTTGGTTGTAATAGTCTCTCCAGATTACTTCCTCTCCATCTTTCTAAACTCGTCACCACTCCACAGTCATTCTAAGGTCAGTCATCCTCAGATTCCCAAAATCTCCAAAATGCACCCTTAATTCTGAAAACACTTTGTCTTTCCCTTTCCTGTATTATCTTCCTGGAACTATCCTCTCATCCCCACATTGACCTTTGATCCACATTGTTAATCCTATTCTTTAAGATATTTCTAAGAGCCCTTAACAATTAACTATAGAGACAAAGGGAAGGATCTCTATATTCCTTATAACGTTTAATCATGAATTTGTTTTGAATGAAAATATAAATGAACAATTTATTTTGGTTTTCTGTAAGATTTTCTTAATATAAACCAAGAAATGAACTTGGACTGTTTTAAACAAGTGAGATCTAGGGCATATCAGAGTTACTGACTGGAATATAGAAAATTCTACTCTACTCACAGAATGTGGCTACTAAAGATCACTAGGTTTATTTATTTATAATTAAGTTAATCAATCACACATTCAGTAAACACTCACTGAGTGTCTTCTGTGTGTCAAGCACTATCCCTAATGCTAGGGTACTGCCTTGAACAAAAGACATGTACTTTGTTCACATGCAGTAAACATTTTGGTGAGAGAAACCCAAAATGAAAAAGAAAACAAGTAAATAAAACTATAATTCCTGTTACTTGTAAAAGATATACAGAAAATAAAATATTATGAGAGTGAATAGGAGAGGCTAATTTAAAATAGGTAGATAGAAAGGCATATGTAACAGAAAATGATATTTGATCTGAGGCTTGAATTATGAAGAATCACCCCCCTAAAAAATAATAATTTGTATTTTTTTTTTTTTTTGGAAAAGGACATTTCTGGGAGAGAAAAAACAAATCTAAGGTAGAAACATTTTTAAATTCTTGGAGAAAAAGCTAAGAGGCCAGGATAGTTAGATGATAATGAGCAAGGCTTGGAGAGCTACAAGATAAAGTCATAGAAGTCAGGAGGAGGTAGACCCTTTGGGGCCTTGTAGGCCAGGATAACAGCCTTAAATTCCATAGAGTTTAAGGTAACAGTGATCAGACAGACTTTAAAAAAAAAAAAATAGAATGCTAGGTCTATGTGTGTGGGAAATGGACAACACAGAGATGAAAGGGGAAGCATAGAAGAGGCTACCGCAGTAGTTTATAAAGAGATGTTAGCATTAAACCTGAACAAACTACATAGTTTGCAGTTATCAATTAACAAAACAAAAGAAACAATATGGCTTTGCAGCAGTAGATGTTTCCATGGCTCTCACTTGTTTTTCCCATTACTTGAATGTAAGGACACTCTGTATAAGAGCTCTCAAAAAGCCCTCATCTTTGTCCACCAATTTTTCTGAATCTTTTTTCAAGGAGAAACAATTGGATTTATTAGATCGACCAGTTTTCACTCATAAATGGCACATTCCCCATGTTGAAACCAGCCCACCTTTGAACTTGGGACCCTCCTTGTATTTTAGCATCTCATTGGACTCAGTACCCCTCGATGTCTTCATAAAGTAATTATTTCAGGAAAGAGAGAGTTGTTATAGTGTGTTCTGTACCCTGGGCACTCTATGAGTAGCATCTGGGAAATTAAATAATGAGCAAAGCCCTTGGGGGTACTTAGGTTTTGAAGCTGTGCCCATTGAATAATAGGTGTAAGCAATGTTTCTTATCAAAGTTCTTTGAAAAAATTTCCCCTCTTGGCAGCAATGACATTTCAAAACTGCCATCAACTTATCAACATTTTAGCTAAATGGGAATACAAATTTCTAAGTATTATTAATTCCTTCACATAGGATACACATGTCAACTTATTAACATTTTGTGATAAATAATGAGGATTAATAATATGGAGGCTAAAGTGATATGTGAAGTTTAGGATTCTCCTTTGCCTACTTACTATGGCTTACTACTTAGTACTAATTACTAGCCAGAGAGAGAATACGATTAGTAATTTTTTATTCACAGAATTCCAGAAAAGGACAACATGATATGAAGATTTGGCTATAGTGAGAGTCATGTTTGGAACTTGCAATGCAGTAATGCTGATAGTACAGAGTTCTAAAGAAGATAATAAAGAAATGATGTATAAATTTAATACAAAATTTATACCAAAAAATATCCCAACTGTTTAATTCAAATGAAAGCAAATTAGATGTCTCTGAAAGAAGCTAAATGGCACATCAAAAAGAGACTGAGGCAGAAAAAATTACTTGAATATTAACATAGGAGTTTTAGTTATTCATTTACCTGCTTAAGAGATGCATTTAGACCTGAAGGTAAAAAATATTTCAGTAAGATAATTTTCTACAATTGAGAATAAACTCCTGCAGAATTCCTAACAGGAAGTAAAGCAGGCTTTAACACAAAGGGAGAAAATTTAATATTAAAAGAACTTCAGAATGTCATGAGAATATTGAAATTTTTGTTGTTGTTCTATATTCGTTCATTCATATTTTTACGGTAAAAGGTCTAACAAAATACATTAGTAGAACTGTTTAAGCATCAACTATTTAATGTATTATTTATTATTTACCATAGAATACAGGAAGAACTAGATGCAGAGGAATCACAGAAATATTTATAAATATACTTCTTAAAAGTTTAAAAATATTCCCAAGAATATAAATTAGAACATTCTTCAAGATACAGTGAAAGATCAATAGTGTGATTTTTCTGTCTGTAGTCCTTTTCATCTGTCATAACTTAAATGCAGTGTGTGTATGTGTTTGTGTGTGTGTGTGTGTTTGTGTGTGCATGCGCCATGCATGCACGTGCACCTGGCTCATACTTTAATCTCAATTACAAAGCTGTAAGTCCACCATTTGTTTTCATTTTCACTTTTGAACAATGTAGAAAATAATTTCCTATACTATCGCTTCTGCTAGTTCTTTTAGTACATTCATTCCTATCTTAGTCTGTTGGCTGCTATAACAAAATACCACAAATTAGGGAGTTTATAAACACCAAAAATGTACTTCCCACAGTTCTGAGGGCTGGAAGTCTGAGATCAGGGTGCTACTATGGTGAGTTGAGGACTTTCTTCTGGGTTATAGACTTTTCATCGTATCCTTACATGGTGGAAGGGGTAGGGAGCTCTGCGGTATCTCTTC
>NW_011888820.1:2978720-2992585 GCF_000151845.1 Pteropus vampyrus
TTTTCACCATTCAGTATAATGTTGGCTGAGGGTTTGTCATATATGGCCTTTATTATGTTAAGGTACTTTCCTTCTATACCAATTTCGTGAAGTGTTTTGATCATAAATGGATGCTGCATCTTGTTGAAGGCTTTTTCTGCATCTATTGATATGATCATGATTCTTATTTTTTAATTTGTTTATGTAGTATATCACATTAACCGATTTGCATATGTTGAACCATCCCTGTGCCCCTGGGATGAAGCCCACTTGATCATGATGCATAATCTTTTTAACATATTGCTATATTTGGTTTGCTAGTATCTTATTTAGAATTTTTGCATTTGTGTTCATGAGAGATATTGATCTCTCTGTTATCTTTACCAGGTTGTGGTATCAGAGTAACATTGGCCTCATAAAATGAGTTGGGAAGTGTTGCCTCCTCTTTGATTTTTTGAAAGTGTTTGAGGAGAACAGGTATTAAATCTTCTTTGAATGTTTGGTAGAATTCACTGGTGAAGCTATCTGGTCCTAGACTTCTACTTTTTGGTAGGTTTTTGATGATTGTTTCAATTTCCATACTGCTGATGGGTCTATTTAGATTTTCCGGTTCTTCTTGATTCAGTCTAGGAAGGTTGTATTTTTCTAAGTACTGGTTCATTTCTTCTAGGTTATTAAATTTGTTCTTATATACTTTTTCATAGTATTCTTGTATGATCCTTTGTATTTCTGTGATGTCAGTCATAATTTCCCCTCTTTCATTCCTAATTTTGTTTGTGTCTTTTCTCTTTTTTCCTTAGTGAGTCTAACCAGGGGTTTGTCAATTTTATTAACCTTCTCAAAGAACCAGCTCCTTGTTGTATTTTTCTATTGTTTTTTGTTGTTGTTTATTTTCAATTTCATTTATTTCATTCATTTTGATCATTTCTTTCCTTCTGCTAATTTTAGGCTCCATTTGTTCTTCCTTTTCTAGTTTTTTAAAATAAAGTGTTAGGTTGTTTATTTGGACTTGTTCTTGTTTTTGAAGATAGGCCTGTAATGATATAAACTTTCTTCTTATGACCGCTTTTGCCGTGTCCCACAAGTTTTAATATGTCCTATCATTATCATTCGTTTCTATGTATCTCTTGATCTCTGTTTTTATTTCTTCCCTGACCCAGTTATTCTTCAGTAGCATGTTATTTAGTCTCCATATATCTGTGATTCTTCCTGATTTCTTTCTGAAGTTGATCTCTAGTTTCAAAGCATTATGATCAGAGAATTTAGTTGGTATGATTTCAACCCTCTCATATTTGTTGAGGTTATTTCTGTGTCCCAGTATGTAGGATTCACCTATTAATATTATCATCTTTGGGGGTAAGATTTGAACATATAAATGGGAGGATACAAACATTCAGACATAGCAATTTCCTCATATCTCCCAAGTATAAAGCCTTATCAATTTAAAGTATAATTGATAAAAATATCAACTTTATTTCTGAGTTTAAATATCTCTGTAAACTAATAATGGGTATGTACTTGAATAACATACAAATGAATAATATCCTTAAGCAAATAATTAACTTCAAAGAAGATGGCCACTAACACCGGTATTATATTAACAAATGTTGAAATTTCTGGCTAAAGCAATGGAATGAGAAAATAATATATGGAAACTATTTATAGGTATTATGATGCTCTACATATTAAACTATAACTTTAAAGCAATTCCAGTAAAACTTTCAACAGTACTTTATTTTAAATTGACAGAGCTTCTCCTAAAAAAATAAAATAAAATGAATTGTCAAATTCTTTAGAAAAATAAATAAATTGCCCTACTAGATATTAAAAATGAATTGTCAAATTCTTTAGAAAAATAAATAAATTGCCCTACTAGATATTAAAAGCTATCATATAGATACAATAATATAAATCTTTAGTTATTGGCTCATATTTAGAAAGCTAGGTTAATGGACCTTTTCAAATACTATATGTGAAATATCACAGAAATTAAAGAGTTAAATAAAAAGTGAGAAGGCATAAAGAAAATAAAAGAAAATGTCAATGAATATGATGTATCTAATTTTAGGATGAGGAAAGGCTTTCTAAATCAACATGTAAAGTCAAAATTTATACATGGCTCTTAATAATTTTGATGACATAAATTTAAATTTGCCATTATAAAAATATACATTATAAAAATGTATAAACAACATTAAATGGCAGAAGCCAAAATAAGAAATATGTGGCAGATAAAAGTTAATATTTGCAATAAATAAAATTAATAAACTTCTGAATAACGGTGATAATGAACAACGAATAAGAAATTTACAAAAGAAAAGAAAAATAGCAATTTGCATATTAAAAGTATTCAATCCCAAAAGTACTCAGAAATACAAATTAAAATGGGATATAACTTTATTCACTCATTTAACAGCTATTTATTAAGCACTTACCATGTGCCAGAAATTTTTTAGGTCAGTTGCTCTCAAGGTGTGGTCCCTGGACCAGCAACAACATTAGTCTCATTTAAGAACCTGATAAATATGTAAATTCTTAGATCCTACGACATACTTTAGAATCAGAAAACTCTCGTAGTAGAGTCCAGAAATGTGTAACTTAATGAAACTTCCAGGTGTTCTGTTGAATATTAAAGTGTGAAGACTTCTGATTTAGGTGAACAAAACAGACAAATATCCCTTTCCTTGAGAAACTATATTCCAGGAGAGGGAAGTAAGACAGACAATAAAAAAGAGACAAAATGTGTAAATGATATATTTTGATCCCAGTAATGGAAAAAGCACAGCAGGAGGAGATTGGGAGTGTCAGGGTAAAGAAAAATTTATAATTTAAAATAGAATGCTCTGGATAGATGTCATTGAAAAGGTAGCTTTTAAGCCAATGACTTGATAAAGATGAGAGACTTGCCACATAGATATCTGGAAAGAAGAGCATCCCAGACAGAGGAAAACCCAGCACAAAAACCCTAGTATGTTTGAGGATTCATTAAAAAACAAACAAACAAACAAACAAACAAAAAAAAAAAAAAAACCACCTTACAGTGAGAAAAGAAGAGGAGAGTATTGGGGATCAGAAAGATTATGGTCCAGATGCCAAAGAAGCATACAATTAATTGAAAGGACTGACTTTATTCTCAATAAAATAGAATATCACTTTAGAATTGTGAGCAGGGTTATAATCTGTTTTATATTCTTAAAAATACCTCTGGTTACTATGTTGAAAATAGACTATGGGGGTGGGTGGTATAAAATCAAGGATGCCAGGCCATGCACTATTGGAGTAATCCAGGTTGGAAGGGCTAATGGCATAGATCTGGATGATGAGAGTGTGATGGTGAGTGGATGTGAGTTATAAGAAAGAGACAAGAGAGAACAGTGGCTCTGAGGTTTTAAGCACAAGCAATTGAAAAGACAGAGTTGTCATCAAGTTTGAGATGGAAAAGCCCATAGGTCAAAACAGTATTTGGAGAATAATTAGTTCAGTTTTGGACATCCAGAGTTTGAGATATTTACTAGACAGTGAGATGTATAATAGAAAGGCGTAAAGTTCATTAAAGAGATCTGAACTAGAGCTATGTATTTGGGAGGCATGAGAATATGTAGGTGGTTTTAAAGTCATAAGAATGAATGAGATCATCAAGGGAATGAGTTACAGATAAGAGCACAGGATAAAGGACTCTGTACCCAAAAGCATTCCAATAATAAAAGATTGTGCAGAAGTTTGGTTCTTTTTCATTTTTTTTTTTTTTCTGCAAGGGAGAAATCACTATGAAGTAGTGGTAGCCTCCACCTACACCACTAGGAAGCTATTCCAAAGATCATGAAACAAAAAGGTTCACAAATCAAATAAAGATGGTTAAAGCAATGCTTTATCTAATCAATTAAAACATATAATTTTAAAAGCAAGGGGGAAAGCAAGGGGGAAAACATGGGATCTATTAACAGGATATGGTGCAAATATGCTAGAAACACCACACTACCCAAATCTAATTATATTATGTAACCTTTACTGTTTGCAGACATGATACTATATAAAGAAGACTCTAAAGAATCCAACAAAAAATAGAACAAATGAATTCAATAAAGTATACTAGTATTAGATATTCTTAAAAAGCAAAGAAAATACATATTACAACCATTAAAGGAGACTAACAAAAAGAGTGTTTTAGGAGCAAAACCAAGATTATGTGTTACCCTTGAAACTAAGTAAAAAAAGTGTATCAAAGAGGAAAGATCCATTTTGTCAAATGCTGCTAAGTCAAGTTAGAAAGGACTGAGAAATAATTATTGAACTTTTCAGTGTGTGGTCCCTGGTGGTCTTTTCAAAAGCAATTTTTTATGGAGTTGTGGGGATGAGAGTCCAACTGGAATGGACTGAAGAAAGAAGGGGAGCAGTGGAATTGTAGACTACTGGTATAGACAGCCTGTTTAAGAAATTTTGCTCCAAAAGGGAGCAAAGAAATGAGGTATCAACTGATGGGGAAAATGGAGATTTTTTAATATTGGCAAAATTACAGGATTAGTGTATTCTTATAGGAATGATCTCATAGAGAGGGGAGAATTTATGACGTAGGAGAAGGCAAGTATTGGTGCAATGTTCTTGAGTAGGTGAATCGGGATAGATTTTGTGCACAATTTTAAGGAACATGCTTTACGAAATAATTCAGACAGTTCACCTTATGAAAAGAAAAAAAGGCAGTGCATGGTGCTGGTAAGTTGTGAGATATCTCCTGATTATTTCAATTTTCTCAGGAAAATAGGAAGCAAGGACATCATCTAGAAAGGGGGATAGAATTTGGAAGTTTGAGAAGAGAGGAGAAGATATAACAATTGTGAAGGACAGTTGGAAAAGTGCTGGACCAGACATGAGCATCTGAGGTTTGTGGTCATTGGAGAGGGCAGTAGCTGTGCTTCATTGTTGGTTTTGTGTTTTCTCTAGACACATTCATTTATATAGGTGCAGGTACAGAGCAGGGTGAGAGTTGTATTTTGCCTGGATTGTAGTTTTGCTAAATGAGTCTGATTAAGCAAGAGAAGTTCAAGGGGATCAAGGATGTTCGAGAAGGTATGATTATAACGATTGACCATAAAATTTACATTAAAGGAAAGAAATTGAGAGAGGTCCAAGAAAATAAATACATGCCATAGGAACAACTTGAACTCTAACTCTACTTTTACATGAGATAGTATTTGAGAGCAAATATTTATTCATTTGTTTCCAACATAGAATTTTATTTCTATATTCTAACCTTCACAGAATCCATTTTGAAATACCACTCTCATTTTATAATATGTATGTTTCCAATAAAATGCCACCATGCAAAAGAAGCAATCAAAGAAGAGGTAAGCATACAAATATTACAATAAAAGAATTGCTCCTTTTAAAAACACTCTCAGTATCTAGAAGGCACTATATTTTCCTTCTCTTATTCAGAATGGAGTAATATTTACTGGTTCTTTTCTCCCTAAAGTAACTTTGTACATTTCTTTTCCATGCTTCCTATTTTATTTTTGCCTGCAAAGTTGTTAGTAGAAGTTTCAATAACTTTTTTTTCTTCATTGTACTCTGAGGAGAGATCACAGAAAAATTGTCTCATCACATAAATACACTTCATCATGTCTAATCTTGTTCATTCTCATAGTTACCGTGACCACAGATTTAGTTACACATAATATGGCTGCAGGTCACATATACCCACCTGTAGAGTAAAAGCAGTTTATCTCCCAAAGAGGGTATCTGACTCAGATGAATGGGGCAATATTCATGCTATGTCCATGTGTTATCGGAATTATCTTATCATAGGACTTAAAAAAACATTTTAACACATTATATTTCAGAAAGTTATGATTTTTATGTCATACAGGTGGGTAGATAAATGAGAATTTCTTGCATTCTAGAATTGCAACTCAATCCTTTTGAAGTTTATATGTTGGCTTCTTTTTCCCTTTCCATCCTAGACAATCTCTTATGCCCATATGTGTTTATGGCACAAATCTATTTGTGGTAATGTCTCCCTCTGCACCACTATAAAAGTGCATATGTTAGACTACAGTGCGTGCATTCAAGAGGGATCTTTGTGTACTGGACGATAACTGAAATGAACATTCACGCTGAGACCGTGATGAAAAAGAAGTCCTCATTGTTTAAAAGAAAATGATCACTTCTAGACTGCATTTTATCTTTCTTAACCTAGAAAATCTTAAAACTGAAAATAGTGTTTTGGTCCTAGAGCTTGTTAAAAGGGAAAACTAAGAATTTTTTGTAAGTTCTTTTATAACCATACATATTATCCAGTTATATTTCTCACATGTTACTAGGACTTAACATACTAAGATAAATAAAATCAAAACATTATAAATTAAGGTTTAAAAAAATCAAACTGGCCTTTTGTTTTTGCTGAAAGGAAGAGGAGTCCTTCATGACAAGACTGAGACTTAGGGAGTGTGGGGAGTGCATATAGCAAAATAAGCACCATGATGAACATTCACAACACAGTTATTATGTTGCTGATCAGGTTGTAAACTAATTTCGAGTGTAAAATGTAGGTTTGGGATTTATGCCTTGTATAAAACATAATCAACTTTCATTATTTCTGTGAGTCATAGCATTTTAATCTTTTCTAATTAGATGTGATTACTTTTCTTTCTCACAGCAGATTAGCATAGAAGCATAAAAAAATATGAGATGCCACATATATAGGAGGAGAAAAACTACAAAAAGGAAAAATACAGGCATCATTAGTAAATAAGAGAGCTTTTTGTTCTCAGATGACACTGGCCATTCCCTCAGTGAGAAAAATGGACACTGTGACAAAGCATCATAGATAATTGTTATCTTTTTTTATAATATTCTTTTGTAACAAGTGGATCAAGGTCCAAGGACAAATAATTTCCATGTGGAGAACAAAATTTTAATGTCAGATTTTGTGCATTTTAATCAGGATAATTTAGCTGATCAGAATTGTCTTTTAAATATTCTGAATAATGTACTTTTCCACCAAATAGTCTTCTATACCTTCTAACTATAACTTCTGGTAAACTAAGGCCAGACTTTTATACAGAAAGCAAATAAGTTATCATCCAAAACTAAAAAGATCAAAGATGCATGATTTTAACTACAACATTAAAAGCTATTTCCTTGAAGACCCATGACAGAAGCAAAAGTGTACATGCACGATTTCAGAGGCCCTTATTCTCCATTGAGGAAAATTTTTTTTATAAAAAATTTCATGTCAAAAAATTCTTTACACAATTTTCTCTGAGTTCTTCAGTGAGCAATTTTTTCCCCATGTAGACTCTACATAATCAGCTGTTAAGTAGTCAATTGGTGAAATAAGGTTCAAACAATACAAATTTAATAAGCTATTTCACAATGATACAGTCTTACTTGTACAAACCACACAATTCTTTTGGGGAAAACAATGTTTTGAGACCTGGATTAACTATTTAAACTGTCTACATTGATCAAATCAACTGGTTAAGTAGTAATTTTAATTTTCCTCTTCACCTTTTATTGTGCAGAGAGGAAAAAATTCAGTAAATCAAAATAGTGAGTTTTACTACTTAAAGTTACAAAATTATAAAGATTCACCTTTAACTGGTGAGTTTTATGTTAGTTCAGTCTTTAAAACATGTAATTGGAATTTTTGTACAAATATACTACACAACACATGAGAATCCCTGGTCATTATTCTATTTCCAAATTTATGGCTGCCAAACTCAGATAAATCCTGGACAAGCAATATAGATTACTCAGATTACCAACGTTCTCTTAATTGGCAATTCATAACTTCCAACTGCTCTGCGTCAAACCTATCACCAATTGAAATGCTGACATTTTTCTGCCTCATTAAAATCTTCTGCAATATCCCATGTGAATATATTGTTCAATTAGCCATTATTTCTGAAGATATACAAGGAAATGATAAATAATTAGGACACAAATACAATTTGTTGTTTCGAAGCTAGCCTATTTAATACTGTACCCACCTACATACTGAGACAATTTGGACTAATATCATGTGGGCAGGATGAGAGTTTCATCCCATGAAACACATTACATTTTGTACCTTAAAATGTAATTTTGTTATAGTCAGTTTTCCCATGAATTCACCATTATTCTAATATATTTTCATAACTACTAATGTATTTTAAAGATTTCCTATCACGAAGAAATTTTTTGACAAATTGCTTGGTAAAATTCCACTGAGTTAGATATAGTTAACTTCAATTGGGGAACATTTTTATAATGATAATCTCTGATCACATCATTTGACATCCACAATGTGGATCTCAACTATATAAGATCACTGTATAGATGTGCACAGAGGATGTGGATCCCTAATAAATGATTTCTGGACTTTTGGTATATATGTCATAAAATTTAACAGAGAATGTTCAAAAAAATTATAAGTAATGAGAGTCTTACTCAAGTAATCTCAATCTGTTTTTCTCTATTAAAAACAAATACTTCATCACATACCAAAATTAATAAAATCAATATAAACGAATTGCATCTTATACAGAAGCATCTGCTTTCAGTTGCCATAAATCCACAGCCCACAGCATGAAACATATAGTACAAAGATAGAATATGTCTAAAATATTTAAGGTTCCTATTATGGTAAGCTTTTCCTGACAAGTAAAAATTTGTAATTTTTATAATGCCATAGAACAAAATGAACTATAACATATTCTCTATTTACATAGTATATTTAGGGCAGTTGAAAACATTTCCTACAGCCTTGAAGAATGTTCTAAACTTATTGACTTCTATTTTCATGTTTTGATAACAATAACCACAGTAATTTTTATTATATGATTTGTCGCTTTTCTTTTTTCCACCATTTTTTAGGGGGCCCTTTATCCATTTCCTTTTGGGAGAAGTTAACGTAGGACTCTGAAGATTCTAGACACGTGCAATAATAACACAACAAACAATACTATAAAAGTCTGACTTGTTGAATTCAGGTTGTCTCTCCTTAAGTTTGGTTCTACCAATAAAGTCGAATAAGCAATAAAGGGTACCTCTCCCCTCACCATCTTTTTCAAGTTATGTAACAGGAACATTATATTTCTTTGAACACTTTAATACAGGTTATGGTGACATATTATTACATTGGCATTTAAAACTCAATTTCTGTTGAAACATTTAAACAAAATCAATCTATTTCAAATAAAAAATATTTGTACATAGCTTCACCTTAATGTCAACCAATATATTGTGACTGCATATGAACATATTCAGATATTCAAAGATGAAGTTAATTTTTATATGCGGCTCCAGAAAACCACTCTTAATGATTTTTAGTCCAGATCACTTCCCACACATTTTTATTATCTGTTTACAATCTAAGGCCATTGACTATCAAAGCCAGTGTCTACTAGCTGTATTGTACTACCTTGCTGTTTAACCTAAATACTCCCCTTTTCTCCTTTCCATTGATCAACATTGAAGTGCAATGGGATGTAAAGCATATTAAACTAAATAGTACAATAAACTGCCCCGACAAGTCAGACTCTGAGTATTTCTTAAAAGGAAGCTCTATCACTAGGTGTCACCTTGCTATAAACTTGGAAACCCTGACCCTGTGCAGAAGTAGCTTCCAAAGAACTATACTTTGCATTCAGGTAACCATATTCTGGGAGGCCCTCCCCATTCTATAAAAACATCTCATCTAGCATCTTCAAAAAATGTATAGCTTTACTAAGGTAAAACTGACATAAAAAATTACACATATTTAAAGACTACAATTTGATTAGTTTTGACACATGTATACATTCATGAGATCATCACCACACTTAAGATGATGAACATATCACCCCATTTCTTTGCCCCCCTTTGTTATCCATTTCTCCCAAAATTCCATGACTCCTTCTCCCAAGCAATCTGCTTTATGTCATATAATTTTTCATTCTCTAAAATATCATATAAATAGAATCATACAATATGTACTCATTTTTGTAGAGAGGCATCTGGCTTCTTTCACACAGCATAATTACGCTGAGATTCATCCATATCGCTGTGTGTTTTAAAAGTTTATTCTCTTTTTTATCGTTGATTAGATTTCTATTATATGGCTATACTGCAAAGCATTTAGCCATTCACCTCTTGATAGATATTTGTGTTGTTTCCAGTTTTTAGCAATTACAAATAAAGCTGCTATGAACATTTATATGTCTTTAAGTAGAAAAATGCTTTCATTTCTCTTGGATAAATGCTTAGGAGTGGAATGTCTGGGTCATTTGATAGGTGTATGTTTTGTTTTTGAAAAAATTGGCAAACTGTTTTCCAGAGTGGTTTACCACTTTACATTCCTACCAGGTTTTATGAGAGTTCCAGTTCTTCCAAAACCTCACCCGCTCTTGAAATAATTACTGTTTTAATATTAGTGATTCTAGAGGTAACATATGAGTAGTTCTTTGTGGTTTTAATTTAAATTTCCATAAAGGACTATTGATATTGAGCAACTTGTAAAGTACAAATATAATATCCATATATCTTCTTTAGTAAAGTGTCTGTTCAAATCTTTGGCCATTTTTAAATTGGGTTGTTTGTCTTATTAATGTTGAATTATAAGAATTCCTTATGTAGTATAAATATAAAACCTTTGTCAAATACATATTGTAAGAATATTTTTCTCAGTCAATGACTTGCCATTTCTGTGAAAGAGTCTTTTAAAGAAATTTTAATTTCGAAAAAGTTCTATTTAGTTTTATTCCTATAGTTCATGCATTTCGTGTCCAATTTAACATATCTCAGCCAAACCCAAACTACTCACTTTTTGTTGATTAACGTTAGCATGTCTTATTTCATTTTTTTCTTTTTACTTTTAACCTATTAGTGTCTTTATACTTAAAATGTGTGTCTAGTAGGCAGTTTATATTGGGGACTTGCTTTCCAAATCTAACATATGATTCTGCCTTTTAATTGGAGTATTAGGTTATATACATATTATGTAGTTACTGATATGCTTGTGTTTGACTCTACTATCTTGCTTGTTATTTTCTATTTGCCCCAATTATTTTTTGCTCTTCTTGTCAACCTTCTTTTGAATGACGTATTTTTATGATTCCAATTTATCTCCTTTATTGATGATCTACAAGTTTTGTGGAGTGGTTTTTGTATGTTTGTTTTCTTTTGGTTTTTAGTGTTGCATTGAGAATTTTAGAATACCTCTTTAACTTAACATAGTATATCTTCGATTAGTGTTAACCTACTTCACATTAACTAAAAGAGCTTTACCACAGTATATTTACATTTCCCCTCTCCCAGACTTTGTTATGTTATAGTCATTTGTTTTACTTCTACGTATAAACTCCACAATTCAGCTTTGTTAGTTTTAAACGCTCAATTCTATTTTTAAAAGATTTTTAAGATAAAAGAAAAACACAGGACTCTTATACCATTTTACTATTTCCAGTGTTCTTCCTTCCTTTGTGTATACTCAGATTTGTATCTGGTAACATTTTTCTTCTCTCCAAAGAACTTCCTTTATCATTTCTTAGAGTACAAGTCTGCCAGTGATGAATTCTTTCAGCTTTTGTATGTCTCAAAGAGGCTTTATTTTATCTTTCTTTGAAAGATACTTTCACTGAGCTTAGAATTCTAGGTTGACAGGTTTTTGTTTCTTTCAATACTTTGAAGGTGTTGCTCCACTTTTTTCTGGCTTCCATTACTGCTGAGAAAAAGTCTGCTCTTATTCTTATCTTTGTGCTTCTACATAATGTATCTTTTTTTTAAGAGCTTTTAAGATTTTCTCCCTATTACTGGTTATAAAAAAGTTCATTGGGATTTTCACGGTGCAGTTTTGGTTGGATACTTTTTTTCTTTTTTAGACCTTGAATTTCTTGGACCTCTGAATTTATCAATTTTATCAAATTTAGAAAAATTCTGGCCACTATTTTTTTTTAATTAATAAACTTTATTTATTTTTTTTTTTTTGGAGAAGTTTTAAGTTCATAGCAAAATTAAGTGGAAAGCACAGAATTTTTCCACATAACCCTGTCCCACACAACATTCCATACCAAAGTGGTACACTTATTACCATCAGTGACTCTAAACTGACACATCACTTTCATCCAAAGTCCACAGTTTGGAGTTCAATCTCATATGTGCTATGAGTTTTGATAAATACATAATGACATGCATCTACCACTGTAGTATCACACAGAAGTTTCACTGCTCTGAAGATCCTGTGTGCTCTACCTATTTATCTCACCCTCCCCCACAATCTCTGGCAACCATTAATCTTTTTACTGACTCCATAGTTTTGCCTATTACAGAATACCATAGAGCTGGAATCGTACAGTACTTAGCCTTTTCAGATTAGCTTCTTTCACTTAGTAATATGAATCTAAGTTTCCTCCATGTCTTCTCTTAGCTTGATTGCTCATTTGTTTTTAGTGCTGAATAATATTCCATTGTCTAGATGTACCACAGTTTACTTATCCATTCACCTTCTGAAGGACATCTTGGATGTTTCCAGTTTGGGATAATTATAAGTCAAGCTGCTATAAAAATCCATGTGCAGGTTTTTGTGTGGAAACAAGTTTTCAGTTGAGTTGGGTAAATATATAGGAATGCCACTGCTGGATCATATATTAAGAGTATATGTGGTTTGGTAAGAAATTGCCAATCTGTCTTTTAAAGTGACTATACCATTTTCATTCCCACCAGCAATGAGTAAGAGTTTATTACCATATATACTTGCCAGCATTTGGTGTTGCCAGTGTTTTAGATCTTGGCTTTTCTAGTCGGTGTATTGTGATATCTCATTGCTGTTTTAATTATCAATTCCCCTCTGACATGATGTTGAACACCTTTTCATATGCTTACTCGCCATCTGCCTATCTTCTTCGGTGAGGTATCTGTTCAGATCTTTTGCCCATTTTTTATTTTTCGTATAGCTGAGTTTTAAAACTTCTTTATATAGTTTGAATAGCAGTCCTTTATCAGATTTGTCCTTTGCAAATATTTTCTCAGTTTTCTCATTCTCTCGAGCCATAATTTTTCAAATAGTGTCACTGTACTTCCCTTCTCTCTTTTGGGCATTCCCTATTACACATATATTAGGATACTTGAAGTCACCTCAGAGCTAATATGGTTCACTTTTTGGTCCTTTTTTTAAACTATATATTTCAGTTTGGATAGTTTCTACAATCACGACTTCCTGTTCATTTTTCTGTGATGTCTAATTTGCAATTAATCTACTAGCAATCTGATTAACTGTACTTTTCATTTCAGACACTATATATATTTTTTTAATCTCTAAAAGTTTAAGTAGGGCCTTTTCCATATATTCTATATATCTTCTTAATATGTTCATTTTTTCTTCTACCTTCTTGAATGTATGGAATCTATCTATAATAACTCTTAATTTCTTCCTCTATAAATTCTACCATCTGTGACATTTCTGTCTCTATTGATTTTTATCATTATAGGTTGCATTTTCTTCCTTCTTTGCCTGACTAGTAATTTTAGATGAAATGCCAAACTTTGCAAGTTTTACCTTAATGAGTGTTGGATATTTTTATATTCCTTTAAACATCCTTGAGCTTTGTTCCGACGTGCAATTAAGTTACTGATATACAGTTTAACCATTTCCAGGCTTTATTTCAAGTTTTGTTAGGTGGAACCAGAATATCTTTTAGTCTAGGATCAGCTTAGCCCCACAACCAAGCAGCTTTCTGAGTACTCTGATGCCCTGTGCATTACAAAGTTTCTCCATGCTGTCTAAAATAACACAAACTCTTCCGGTCTTGTGTGAGTTTTCTGGATTGTTCTGTCTTCTCTTTCTAGTAGTTTCTTCCTTGGCTTCAAATAGTTTCCTCAGATGCATGCATTTATTAGTATCATCTGAAGCCCTGAGGGCCCTGAGCATAGCT
>NW_011888820.1:2993520-2999919 GCF_000151845.1 Pteropus vampyrus
CACTCAACCCCCACAACCCCCCTCCTATCTGGCAACCATCACAAACTAAATTTTTAAATGTCAAATAAAATTAGATAAAATTTTCTATACATTTTAGTTACACAAATTGAATTCATATCTTTCCGTTGCTATGCTTTCAGTAAGTGCTCAAGTGTGTTAATGTTTATGTACCCTGCAGAGGTGAGAGAGGTTCAAAGAGTGTACGTGGTAGGGGAATACGTGTATGGCACAATGACCATTTCACTCTTACATAAGTCAATGCACATTTAAGAGTTCTAGGGAGCTGCTCTCTTTAGCTGGCAAAAGTTGTAGAATTATAAAAGGCCTCACTCACCAAAATATCTATTCTTGGTTGGTCTGTCAGAAATCTCTAATTTTCTTGTCACTCCTTAAAGACCTTCTAAAGGTGCTATGCATTTTAACTAGGCTAAAATAGACTTTTACTTAAGTAACATTATCAGAGATTAGTCTATCAAATTAGCCCATTAACGCCCATTATCATATAAAAGAATGCAGGATCCTAAAGGAATGGGACTTAAGATCAACAAACTTTGATTGCTAGCAGAAGGGCTGAAATGATGGTGGTGACAAATGTTAGGTGCAGGTATATGGTGGGGTGAGGTTGGGTCCCAGCCTGAGCATCAATGAGAAGCTTTAAGGACAAATATCAAAGTAGCCACATCGTGCCCACAGTAATGTCAAAAAGCTGTATCCAAAGGCCATGAGCCCATGCAATTGTGCAGACACATTTGAAGTTATCCTAGCCAGGACGGGAAATGCGATAGGTAAGATGAAGGAGTCTCCCTTTGTTCTTTTCCATAGCTTCCTACAAGTGCATATATCCTAGCACTAAAAATCAAACTGCTAAGACTTTTCTCGGTAGCATAGAACTAAGCAATTCTCAAGTGGTATCAGAACATACCAGAAAATACACAAGTGAGTGTGAAGGGCAAATTTTCATCTTAAATTTAGAGAAGGAAGATACACTTGTTGTTTGTGTATTACAAAATGAGCTCTATTTTTATGTAAACAAAGAATAGTCACAATTAGTAATACAATCTCAGGGCAACTTGCTCTCATAAATGATTATCAGATATTTTTGTAATCCTGAATGAACACAGAAGTAGCCCAACGCATAGTTTTTTTCCATGTAGAGAAGAAACACTAATGAAGCAGGTTTCAAAGATTAATATACCCACAGTCACAAAACTGAGACCATTTCCCTGTTCGTTACAGCAGCCAATTGCAGAAAGAGCAATTTCCTCATCGCCAACGGTTTTCCTCTTTCCTCCTAAATTCTTCTCATGAAACTATTCAATATTTCCTGCTTATCTGCTAAACTGCCAAATGCAGACACAAAACTACCAGACTGGTGAATTTAACACTTAAATTTGAATAGAGAGTTTGAACAAATTACCTGGCTATTTTGAAATCTTATGAGCATAACTATGCTATGTTAACACTACTATTCCATTTCCTACTAGGCATCAAAAATGGACAAAAGACCAAAAGAGAATAGGAATGCAAATAAAACAGAATAGTGTTTTAGCCTACCACCTTAGGACTCACTAACACTTTTTGTACAAAAAGTTTTGAACTCTTGACTAAAATAAATTATATTGAATTAATTAACAGTTGCAGCATGGTGGCTAAGTGAACATACTATGAAAACAGACGAGCCAAATTTATTGGCTCCACTCCTCACCAGCTGTGTGACACTGACCGGTCACTTAACTCCTCTGTGTCTCATTTCGGTCAGTAAAATGGGATGATGGTGGTACCTCCCTCACAAGGTTGCTGTGAGGATTAATTAATATATGTAAAAGCTAACAGAAATGTATCACATTCATGGAAAGAGCTTTATAAATGTTAGTTACAACTATTATTATTTTTATCATTATTATTATTGACTGAGTATAAAGTGCTGCCAGTATGGGAGAATGAGAGAAACATAATATGGGGTCTCTGTTCACAAGGACCTTCGGTGTCATGAGGCATAAAAGCCCCATTGAGGAAACAGTGAGAGAGCAAAGGTGCTATACTTATAATTTAATTACAAGTTCAATAAAAGTTCCAGAAAGGTCAGGATCAGTGTGGGCTGTCTCTGCTATAATAGGATTCTTGGAAAGGCAGGCACATAATGCAGGCCTTGAAGAATTAGTAGGCTTTCAAAAGTTACTTTAGGGTTGCCCTCAGACATGTGGTCCACAGATGTGTTTTGTTTGGCTTATATAGTATTTTTAAAACATTTTAATTAGTTGCCTTCATTTAAAATTATATCATCATCCACCCTGCTTCACCCATTTAATTACCTGCCTGGCCCCTGTCATTATTTGAGTTTGCATGCCCTAATCTATGGACTTAACTCCCATTCTCATTGTCACTGGTAACTATAAGCTTTGGTAAACATATTAGGATGATTTATTTCCTTCATACAGTGTCATAAAGTTCTGTTCCATGCATACTAACAAGAGTTCATAAAAATTATTTTTTTAAGTAATCCTTCTTCTTAGAAACCGATTTCTAACCAGTCCGGTCTGGACTGGATTCAAGGAATAATTATAAAAAGCATTATGGTTTCTTTAACTGTTATATCTCTATTGTTCTTTTTTATTACACTGTTGAATTAGAGCTTAATGAACTATCTTTAACAGGCAGAGAAAGAACAGCACGTTGCAGCGCATTGAGAGAACTTACCACAAATCATTGCAAAAACTGGCAACAAACAAAAGCTTCCTAAGAGGCTAATTCCTGATGTGACCTTGGTTAAAGCTGAAAGGACTGGTGGCATGCATTTGGAAAAGGATAAGAGAAACAACAAAGTTTATGTCTACCTGTTATTCTGATCACTTCCCACACACCTTGTTGGTGAAAGAGAAATCTCAGGTGTTAAAAGGTCTGAGATGGCCTAATGCACAATACCTGACCCTAGACAGACAATATCAACAGAGTGTGTATGTCACATACACTCATATCTGGGGGAGGAGGATACAGCATGCTATGCAAGGCCACAGGGGGAGTGTACTAAAGAGCAGAGTTTAACAGCAGGGGCTGTCGGAGGCTGGCTTTGTAGTGGCAAGAGGGTACGGTGACTATTGGTTCCGACCGGAGAAGAGGATTGGCTTTTTGAGTAATTTTGCTGGTTAGCGGGGAAGGAATCCAGGAGGTCCAAGTGGGGTGCAGCTGATCAAGTCGATAGGAGAGCTAGCCAGGTGGAGCTTTTTTTACTGGGTGAGGGGCAGGCCTGATGAGAGCAGAAAACTCATTGCTAGGCTTTTGGGGCTTTATGAGGCTCAAAGATACCATGGTAGTACATGGAATTTCATGACTTTCAATGCACAAAAGTACATATAATTTTTACTCTTCATCCTAATATTTTAAAATCAGGTATGGAACAGTATAAGTTTCTAAGGAATTGTATTCGTGTTCCGACTATGTATCTCTTTTAATATCAAAGTGTTAGATTTTCAAATACACCTTTTTGATGAACTACTATCATGTACAGTTCTTTTCCATTTAAAATATTACAATATGAATGTATCCTTTCTACAGTTCCATATCAAGTCAACTCAGACCGGGCCTTTCCATGCCATTTATTTTGTTTTTTAATAAATTCTTATAGGCTATGCTTGGTAAGTTCAAAGACACAGATTCTGTGGCCCAAATCTCAATTCTCAATCTTTGTTCATTATTTTATGATCCCTTATAGGATTTCTTTCAACATCACCTTGGTTTCACTACTTCAAAATTGCCTTTTTATGACCTACAGGAGATGATTCACCTTACATTATGGCTATCTGAGAGACTGACACCCTCCAGAGAAGCGGCAGATGTCCATAATGCTAGCCCGAAAAGAAGGTATAAAAGAATACAACATCAAGAGGAGTGGATGATAAAATAAACCTAGGGCTTCCGGGAAGAAGTCTATAAGAATAGATTTGTATACTGGTCCTTTCTAAACTGCACTAGGTCATTGAGATCTCTTAAAAAATGAATTAAGAACAAGTTTTCCTGACAAAAGCATTTCAGAAGAGTTAAAATGATATTGTTCAAAAGAAGCAATTTGATTTCAAAAAGATTCTGTGTTATTAAAAAGTGAGTAATTAAAAATTGTGGTTATATTTTTCACTTGATGTCAGAGTTCCTTCCGTCCTGTATCTGTTTCGGTTCTTGATTACTTTAAATATGCAACTACATGGCACAGCACATAAAATATTTCCTCAAAATGAGTTCTTATCTGAGATGAAAAAATAAAGATTTCGATTTCTCAAGAATTATTTTTTTGGAATGTTTTTTAACTGGCAGTTTAAAACTATTAGTCTCTACACATCATAATATATAACCAGTAACATGCATTCGTAGAATTGTTAAAGTGGCACAAACAGTGGTAAGCTTCACAATAACAATAAATATGCCTTTGATCTACAAGACAACAGCTTAGGTATCTTATTCTTTTATACATACTCTTTGCCTAAACATTATGTTATAAACATTTTCTTAGAAATTCTGATTGTTACAAATAATGAATACACTGATCCTTGAAGAAAAATTCTTCCACAGATGAGTCTCATTTTGCCACAAAAAACCACAATGCATTGACTGCAGAGTCAGTACAGAAGCCTCTCTTTAAACGACTCTTAAAAATTCTGAACAGAAATTTAATATCAAGAAAAGGATTTCTGACTTTCCTAACAGAGCTTTTCAAATGATTGGAAAAAAAAAAAAAAATGAGACTAAATGCAGACAAATAACCTAATGGAATTTTTTTTTTTAACGATGATATAAGCTTGCCTACACACCTGTCATAATTTTCCTAGGACCCTTTTTTGATCAGAGAATATCTGAAGCAAAATGAAATTCATTGCTCTTGAATTAAAGATGATTATGAACAGGTTCTATGCTATGTTTTAATATATCTAAAAAAGATTATTATTTTTTCAGAATGGTCAGCCTGAATAAAAAGAATGTATGTTCTTTAATCACATGAACATTGACAAATTTCTTAATTAACTGCCTGTCAAAAGTCAATGATTTTTAAAATTATCTATATTAGACTTTCTTCCCTTAATACTCTTTTACTGACAGTTACAAAATAAATATGTTCTCTGAGTGGTACATCACTCCCACTGAAAATAACCAGAATCCAAGATGTTGTTGAACTTACAATTAGATGACAGGAGTCTTCTTTACTAGTGTTTGTAATTGCATAAATAATTTATCTAAAATATTTGCATTTATCTAACCAATATTTTTTTCTGTTTTCACACATCCAAATAGTTTAAAAATTATGGATCTTATTTCTTCATGCTTTTATTTTAGGATACTCTAAACAAATGAGTAAAATGTATTCATTTTGTAAATAAAATGTATATGCTTCAACATGTGCCTCCAGCCTGCCTTAGGGCAACAATATTTACAGCAATAAGCTGATAATACACCCTAAATTATAGGCAATGAAAGGTGTTGCAATGTTTTCACTTTCTGTTAACATTAACATAAATGAGCCAAGGGCATTATTTTTTATAATTGTGAAATAAAAATACTCATCATTTTATGGAATTAATATTTTGAAGTTGCATTATTAAAGTACTCATACTGATTTTTAGGAAAAGAGTAATAAAACTGGCTTTAGAGAGATTAAAATATGCTATAAGAGTGTAACAATTAAGTTACCATGCTACTAACACAAGTATGGACTTATATCAAAGAAACTAATACATAAAATTAAGGCGGTATTACAAGTTATTAGAATATTGGAAATTAATTTCAACCAAGTATTCTGCTAACATTTTAGGGCTATTTGGGAAAAATAATCCATTTCATTCCTCAGGATATGCGTCATATCAAAGAATACAGGTGAATTAAAGAGCTAGTATTAAAAAATAAATTATAGTAAATTAGAAGAAAATGTAAATAAATATTAATCTGCTCACAGGGTGGAATAACCATTCTAAACACATGTGGAAAGGTAGCATCTTCAGATAAAAAGTTAAATAAAAATTTTTAAAGTTGCCACAAATATAGTAGAAGGTTACTACCTTTAATATATTTATTTTTAAAAATTAGTCTTCCTTTTCCATTCAAATGAGATACATTATTTGTACCAACTTTTCTCTTAAAGTCAACTAAAATCACTAAATAATGCATTTTTAAATAGACCTTAAAAGTTTTTAAGAACTACCCAGATAGCAGAGAACTGTCCAGCCAAATTTTGGGAGGAAGCACAAACCCAGAGGTGGTATGCTGCTTTTGCCCTGAGGGCAAAACTTGGGCTGTAGTTAGACAGCTTCAAATTACAAAGGCAGAGATAATGGCTTAGAGTCTGCCCAAGGTTGTGAGTGTCAAATAATATCCACCCTGCATTAAGCTGGGACCTCCAAGAGATGGAAACTCTAGATA
>NW_011888820.1:3000339-3010191 GCF_000151845.1 Pteropus vampyrus
AAAGATTAATAAACTGGATGAAAAGAACGAATGTGCCTTTATTAATAATTATTAAAGGTTCAATTCATCAGGAAGATATAACAATTATAAATTTATTTATTCCTAATGACAGAACCTCAAAATATGTAAAGGTAAAACTGACAGACCTACAAAGAAATAGACAAATCTATAATCACAGTGGGGATTTTTAACACATTCTCAGTAACATACGAGAAGAAGAGGGAGAAAAAAGACATAATAGGAACAAAAATAGCAAACATAATTGACCTATTGAATATAGTTAGAATATTGCAGAATAAACATTAATTATAAGCACAAGTGAAAGTTTTTTAAATTGACAACTGACAATATTCAGCTATAAAGCAAAAGTCAGCAAATTCCAAAGGACTTAAATCACACAGATAGCTAGAAAATCTCTACATATTTAGAAACTAAGAAAACTGTTCACAAGTAAGACGTAAGTCAAAAATAAAGTATAATAAACAGAAAACATTTTTAAACTGAATTTGGATAAGGATGAAGCAGTACTGAGAGACAAAGTCTGAAACTTGAGTTAAGTATTAATCTCAAGAAGGTAAATAAAAGAACAGTAGAATAACTTCAGAGAACATAGAATAAAGAAAATGCTGCTTATAACAGAAGGAAATAAATAGAAGACAAATATATAATAGAAAGGAATAAAAAGTGGTTAAAAATAATTATAATATAAATAAGTTGGGGAGGAGTAGTGATCATGAAAAAACGACAAACCAATATCAGGAATGTAAAAGGGATTATCATCCTTGATACTACAGATATTAAATGACATAGAATTTTTTTAAACTTTATGGAAATGAATTTGGAATTTTAAATTAAATTGATAGTTTTCTTTAAAAAGGTAGCTTACTAAAACTCAAGAGAGAGAAGGTGGGAAGAGAGAGAAAGATCTTGAATTATTCTGTAACTAATAAAGAAACAGAATCATTAGTTTCATTTTTGTTTTAAATAAACCTTTTTACAAAGAAATCTTTGGTCTCTAAAAATTTTTCCAAAACTTAATGAATAAAAAAATGTCCTGAGTTACATATCTATCAGAAAACAAAAAATGTGATAATATTCTCGACTCATTTTACAAGACCATCTTAACGTTGATATCAAAATCCAACAAGGAAAAAATGAGAAAGTAAAGTTATTTTCCATTTTCATTTATGAACATAAATGCAAAAAATTTTAAAAACAAAAAATATGAAATGAAGTTCAACAATACAGAAAAAGCATAATACATCATAACCAAATAGACTGAGAAAAAGACAAGGTCTTTAAATATTAGGAAATCAATTAACTATTTGATTGAAGAGAAAATTACATTATCATCTCAATAGATGTGATAAAGTGGCAAAATTCAAAATTATAGTGAATACACTATTTAAAGGAAAAAAAAACTCATGAAACTGAGAACAGAGCCAGTTCCTTAATCTCTTAATCTGATAAAAGGTATGTATTTAAAAAATATATACATCTATATATAGAGAGAGAGAGATAGATACAGATATCTCATACTCGATGATTAAATACTAAAAATATTTCCCTCGAATGTACAAGATGAGTATATCAAACTGGAGGTCCTATCCAGTCCAGTAATGGAATAAAAATAAATAAATAAATAAATAAATAAATAAATAAATAAATGGTCTAAGGATTAGATAAGAAGAAACAATAGCCTCATTATTTATGGATAATGTGATTGTATATGTAAGATTTCCAAAATCTACAAATAATTTTTTCTATTTAATAAGAGAGTTTTATTGATGCTGCTAGATTCAAAATGAATTTACAAAAATAAATGTTATTTCTATATACAATAAATAAATGTGAAGAGATAACACTTATAATGGTATAAAATATATTTAGTAATAAATATGGCAAAACATATGTAAGACTTCTGCAAGCAAACATAAAACTTTACTAAGAAACATTAAAGAAGACCTTAATTAACTGTGAGATGTATTATATTTATGGATTAAAAGACTATTTTAAAAATTTCTCTTCTTCCCAAACTAATTTATAGTTTCAATTTATTACCAACTAAAATCTAACAAATTGTTTTTGTTATTATAGTTTCTGAGATTGATGAATTTCTAAAATTTATGTGAAAGTGCAATGTCTTCCAGATATCCTTGAAGAAAAAAAAAAAATGGGAATATTTGTAATACCAAATATCAAGATTTATTTTAAAGCAAAAATAATTAAGACAATGTGGTATTAATACAGGAATAGACAAACAGGGAAGTAGAACAGTTGCGTCCATAAAGACACCCACACATAAACATGGACTCTTAAACAGGAAGCTCTGCAGATTAGTGGGGGGAAAATAGACTTTTCCATAAAATTCTCAGTCCTTAGCATGGCCTACACCAACCTGTGCCCAGCTACTCCTCTAAAGTCATTTCCTACCATTATTCACATCCCTCACTCCATACCTGCTACTCTGTCCTCATAACTGCTCAGATATACTAGGCATGTGCTGCCTCAAAGCCACTGTCCTACTGATCTTCCTGCATGGCCAGCTATGCCCCCAGATATTCCCACAGCTTGTCCACTCATTACATTTATATTTCATTCAGATGTCATATTTTCAGAGTGATATTCCCTGACTAGTCTTTCAAAAGGTGGACATTTCCATTCTTTTTTACCTCATTACCCTGCTTCATTTTCCACTGACATCTACATTTTCTAAACAAGATGAAGGCCTTTTATTTTTAATATGTCCCTAGTTCCTGGTTCATTACCTGAGATGTAATAGATCCTCATAAATATGTGCTGAATATATGAATAAAATATATGAAAAATGTTCAACCTTACTGGTAGTCAAAGAAAACACTTCAAAGGAGATATCGTTTGGGGACTATTTCAAACTAAAAACTTCTGCATGGCAAAAGAAACCCATCAACAAAACGAAAATGTAACCAACTGAGTGGAAGAAGATATATGAAAATGATGCCTCTGATAAGGGGCTGATATTCAAACATGTAATTAATACAACACAACAACAACAACAACAACAACAACAACAAAATAATAATCCAATTAAAAAAATGGGCAGAGGACCTGAATAAACACTTTGCCAAGGAAAATATACAGATAGACAATGAATATATAAAAGATGCTCATCACTAGCTATAAGGGAAATACAAATCAAATATAAAATAAGATATCACCTCATACCTGTTAGAATGCCTATTATCTACAAGACAAAAAATAACAACTGTTGGAGAAGATGTAGAGAAAAAAGAACCCCCATACGCTGCTGGTGGGAAGGTAAATTGGTACAGCCACTATGAAAACCGACATGGAGATTCCTCAAAAAATTAAAAATGGAGCTTTCATATGACCCAGCAATCCCTCTTCTGTTTGTCTACCCCAAATTTTTGAAAACACTCATTCATAAATATACATTCCTAGAGTCTATGTTCACTGCAGCATTATTTACAATAGCCAAGATATGGAAACAATCCAGTGTCCTTTGTTAGATGGTAGAATAAAGATGTGAGGTGTACACGCTCACACAGACACATACACAGAATACTATTCAGACATAAAATAAAATATTGCCATTTGCAACAAGATGAATGATATTAAGAGTATTATGCTAAGTGAAATAAGTCAGACGGAAAAGGACAAGACCCTCATGACTTCATTCATATGTGGAATATAAAATAAACCAATTTGTAGATACAGACAATAGAATAGTGGTTACCAGAGGGAAAGGGCAGTGGGAGGAGGACAAAGAGGGTAAAGGGGATCAAATATAAGATGATGCATGGAGACTAGATGTGTGGTGGTGAGCACATAATAGAGTATAAAGATGTTGTATTATAAAATTGTATACCTGAAATACATTATGTTATTAATCAATGTTACCTCAATAAATTTAATTAAAAAAGAAAGAGATACCATTTTCTCTTAAATAATATAGACTTTGAAATTTAAATACTCAAGATGCTTAAGCAAGGAAAGAAATAGGCCTTCCTGTAAACACTGTAGAAAGACTTCTGGAATGAAAACTGATAGATAAACCAAGAGCATTTGCAATAAATATTCTAATGTCATACCTCCCAAAATAATTTTAAAATGTAGTTGTTATATAAGCAATGATGTTTATTATGGCATTAATGATAAAAACATAAAATAGAAATAATGTAAGACATCAACAAAGAAGATAATAGCTAAGTAAATTTTATGCATTCCTATGATGTACTATAATGCATCATTTAAAATGATGTTTCCAAATAATTTAAGTAATGTGGGAAAAACATATAATACAATATTAAGTGAAAAGTTTGGGATATAAAATTATTTACATAGTGGAACATAAGGAAAAAACTAAGATATATATTGAAAAATAAAGGCGGTAAATATACCAAAATGTGAACAGTAATTACATATGAGTATGAATGATTTAATTTTTAAATAATTTTCTATATTTTTCTAGGAGAAAAAAAAGTCCTTGATTAGCAGCATTCCTTTTATGAGAGATCTTTTATTTTTCTCCAGTGTTTTTTCATAAATTGGTCAAGCACATTTCAGTTGTACTAATGCTCCCTCGTAGTGATATTATGCCAGTCATACCTCATCAGGTCTCTTGACACTCTTTAAGCAATTCATTATCAAAAAATTCTTTTCTTATCCTCTTTTACTTTGACATGCTTCAATCAAGCAATTTTTCTTTTATCTTACAGCTATGTGCACTTCTTGTACAGTAACTGTGAATCCAAGACTATGCCCTTAACTGAATTTTCACAGTCAAGTATGATCCCATTCCTTCTTCTCTGCCTCCTGTTTCGATCCACCTCCTCGGTTACCTACTTTGTTGGTTCTGCTGTTAGCTGGCCCAGCATCTCCAGATGTAGCACCTTCTGTTCTTCTAGGGACTGCCTTCACTATTCTCTGACTACAGCATGTTTGCTCAGTTCATGCTCTGTGGAGCAGGGCAGACCAAAGTGCTGTAACAGATATCAGGCAGCCTACTATTTCACAGCCAGGCAAATCAAAAAGGAGACTAAATATATGCATGTTTGTTCCAACAACTCTAGAGTCCACTTCTACAGATCAGAAGAGCCCATGTACTCTGAAAATTCCAGCATTTTTACATCACCATGGGTCTTCTCCTTACCTACTTGGTCCACAGAGGAATCAGAGGCAAAAAATTTGGCCATCCTCCAAGTAGGTGTGAGAAAGGAGAGAGATCTTAAAGATTGAACTCCCCAAAAAAGGGCTATCACATTTTGGCAAAGAAAGGAATAGCCTAGTTCCTATTTCACAATTTAAGGTGGTCAAGTTTTCCCAGTGCATCATGTTATACACTCGGATAGCTGCTTTTTGAAGAACACCATGATATGCTTCATCTGTGCCACCTGACATATGTCATTCTGACAGGCTTAGCTGAAGCAATAGAACATGGCCATTTTGTATTTTTTCTATCAGCTTCTAGATTTTGCTTTTGCTTTATCCATCAGTTTATTTTCCTCTTGATCAGCACAAGGAATCTCAACAAACACTACTAGGAGCGTCCAAGCTATAGCTCTCCCACTTTTGCTAATGTGTTGCCCTGTCATGAATCCTTCATGGGAGATCTCTGCTTCCTCTTCACGTCTACACTGTGCATGTGACATCGAAGCAAGACATGGAATGATTTCTCTATAGCTGTATATGAGTGGCTTTGCTTTCCCAGTAACTAATGACTATGGAATGTACTACAGATATTTTAAATATTTTAAATAGCTTCAAATGTCTTCCTCCATGCTACATTCAATTGTGAAATGTTTCTCAAGATCTTCTACCCATAGTAAAGATTAATCAGGCTTCAATCAGGTGTATATCTAAAAACAAATTTTTACAAATATAACACAACCATGTCATATTTTTTAGGCTGAAAAATACCTGCATCACTCCTTCTACATCAGAATCCCAATGGCCAAGACAGTGAGCCAGAATAAGTCAAATATATCTCGAATATAAACTACTTGATACATTTTCAAATTGCGTTATAATTTTAATTATCGATGATCTTTTTTTTTCTTTTAACCAGGCCAATTTTCTTTAAATCTGGTGATATTTTTCAAAAGACTGATAATCTGAATATGGTTTCATAAACAGAACTCCTCCAAAGTAAACTTCAGAAGTTCATTTCCTGATCCTTTTATCACCCCTTTCTCAATAGTCTTTCAAAAGAATTTCCATGCCTGTAAATCAAAAATTATGAGAAAACTCAGTCATGCGTGTTGCATTTATATATTCATTGCAAAATAAATTTATTTTTAAACTAATTTCAACTTATTCTAATATAGTCATTATAGCTTGTCAGTAAGTAATACATATATGCTTTATGAGTTCATTAATATTGCACAGTTGTTAAATTTTAGAGTAAGAGCTTAATTCTGGGTGAAAAAATATTTAGAGTAAGGGACAGAATTTTTATATGCTAAAAATGACATTTCATAAGACTGAGACGGGGACTCAGTCGTCACACTTTGTAGATCAGGTTTGAAGAGTGAAAACAGACTAAAGGACCAAGGGTAATGACTTCATTCTTGCATTATTTGAGAGACCCAAAGACCAGGACCAAGAGTCCAAATATAAACCTCATGGGCATACAATGAAGAAAAGAACAAGAGTACAAAGTAGATACGGAGATGGTGATACAAGTACCCAATGCCATACTTTCTTTCTCCTTGGCAACCTGCTAGAATGTTAAAGTTCACTGAGGAGTTAGACAACAATTCCCTCCTTGGAAATGTTTCAGGATGGTATTGGATGCTGCCACAGGGAGGCCTGGTATCTGAAAAGAAGAAATGAAGTACTTTGGTAGTACTACGGTCCTTTCCCAAGGCCCAGAGGAAGGCACTTTTCTGAATCCCACTCTCCGCTCACCTCTCTGCATTTTCTGCAGGAGAATGACTGCTGTCCAGCCTTTGATTTTTCTCATGGCCTGTCACACTCTCTAAACTGTAAAAGCAATGTGTTCAACTCCTTTTATCATTTTAAAAAATCATTACTCTTTCATAGAATTGCACTGTTTTCTTTTGAGGCGAAGTCACTTCTAAACCAAAGTGGACAAACCATACTTGACTTAAACGTATGTTTTTCCAAGCAGTTTTATTCCATTATCTAAGAATTTAACTACACTCTGCAGTCCTAAGTGACAACAGAATACACTCTCACTACAGAATTGTCAGAATACATTATGACAATAAATGTATAAATAAAATCTAATGTATAAATAAAAGCCTGCAATAAAACCTAATAGGTAAATAAAGTAACAAAACTAACTCTTTTTCAAAGGCGCAGTGCAGTAATATTTTAACACGTACTTCTGATGTAAAATACTAATATATTATTAAATATATTTATTTGCAGTTTGTATGCTTTATCCCCAGGCCAGAACATTATTTGGCTTTAGCTATGCTTTTTGTTAATACTATAACCAAATTCGGAAATAAGAGGGAGAAATTCAGCCAGTTGAGAAGGAGCTGAAATAGAATTGTATGTACAGCAGATCTCAATGATTTCTCTAGAATATACAAAAATATTGCCAAAGAATTGTGGATTACAGCAAGTAGACTGTTATAAATTTCTCAATATTATGAGGGCAACCTTCAAGATGGGGATTTTTCTGATTTTGTTTTCTACTATAAATATATATATTTTTATTGTACTCTCTGTTTCTTGACCCAGCTTCTGAGTGGCTTTCTATTTGGAAATCTTTCAACTCACTGTGTTTCTTGAGGTGACTATATGTGTCTCTTGCTTTACACAACTGCATTTATTTTATGCATGAAGCAAACAAACAAAACATAAATGGGGTCTGCTTCTTCTAAAAAGTGACGTTATATTTTGGCTCAATAAAATGAAAATAATTCTCTTTTAAATAATAATTTCCTTATATTTGGGACATGTGTTCAAATAATAAGAAAAAAATAAAATATAGCAATAAAAATGTATACTTCTAGAACACTGTAAAATATAATTAGAAGCCTTGTCCTTTTCTCCCCATATATAACCAAGAAAGGCATTGAATCCACAGGGCTGTTCCTACGAACCACTAGTGGGAAATACATGGCATCCATGTAGCTGAAGGAGCAACTCCCAAGGTCTACAAGAATTCATACTTCATGTTTTCTCCATTCTCATGTTTTTTCCACTGCAAAGATACTCTTCAAAATTTCTGCATTGACAGCTATTGCTTAGACAATTTTTAATCATTTTGATACTTAGAGTCGCTGTCATTAGTAGGGTAAACTGACAAATTATAAATGATATATTTATTCTATCAATGGCTCCCTTAGCAGCTAAGATGTTTGAAAATATACTTGAGTAGCAATGTGTATAGAACATACTAGTTCACCATCTAGTTGTTTGGGTTGAATGCTGGAGAGTGTTTTTTGTTTGAAGTAGGCAGAGTTTAGACTGTGACTCATTCCACAAAATCTCACTAAACAAAATTTTCAATTACGCATTAATATAATATTTTCCCCATGGTAGGTTATGTTGCTTCCCAAGGAGAAGCAAGTTAATCCTGTTTATATGGCAGCTGACCAGGCCTGGAGGAAAAGTCAAAGCTGAGTTCACATTCATGTTTCTTTGAAACATTAGCTCTCTATTGTTAGATGGCTTTACTAGTGGGAGGAGATGCTATGAACCGAATTGTGTGCTTCAGAAATTCATATGTTGAAGCCTTAACTCCTAATGTGATAGTACTAGATATATGGCTTTGGGAGGAAATTAGGTCTAAATGGGGCCCTCATGATGGGATTAGTGCTCTCTCTCTAACCACCTGAGGACACAGTGAGAAGGCGGCCATCTGCAAGCCAGGAAGAGAGCCCTTACTGGGGAATCAAATCAGTTGGCACCTCGATCTTGGACTTCCCAGTCTCCAGAACTATGGGACATAAATTCCCATTATTTAAGCTATACAGTCTATGGTATTTTGTTATGGCAGCCTGAGCTGACTAATGCAGTAGAGAAGGGCACAAATATAATGCCATCTCCCAAAATAAACCTTTGCAAAACTTGTCACTGCCTTGCCATGTACTTACTAACTTGATTAAAGCTGGTGGCTGGCAGGAAAAGGTGTACATACAGGTAAAATAATAATGACGCAGCTTCTGAGGCCACTTGCTTTAATGTCCTAAACACAATTTCTAGGAGTAAATATTTCTATCACAATGTGACAAACATAATAGGTTTTGGAAGTTGTATTTTCAAAAATTAATAATACACATGCTGTGTGAAAAGATTATATTCGGATGCATGTTTTGGGAAGTTTCTAATAGAATATCTTAAAGAAATAATCCTAAACTGAAGTCATAAAATTTCACAATGTATGGTTCTAGTAATAGTGCATAGGGAGTAGATTTATAACTGAAGGGTATGAGAAGGTAGCATAAAATTGGGGTACAGTCAATGTTTCTGTTCCATTAATTTTTTTAAATCACTTTAATTATAAAATTTTGCCAGAACACAATGGGGAATTAGTAGGTATTTATGAAGAAATGAGAAGGAAAAAATATACAAATAACATAAGTAATAAACCAGAGAAGAAAAGCTAGCTTCTATCCCACCAAGTTTCATTCAGAAAACCCTGTGAAAAATAATCTACCTCTATATGCTAAATTCAAGAGAAAATTTAACAATGGGGTAACAATTCGATGTAGATCTTTCCTGAATTTATTGACCTGACAATTTCTTGATGATTATAATTTGGATTACTGTGATTTTAAATGATAGTCACTTGACTTGATTTGGCTTTTAGCATAATCTTCAAAAAGTCTGTGCCTGATTTCTTCATACTGAAAGGAGGAAAGTAAAAAAAAA
>NW_011888820.1:3010241-3037813 GCF_000151845.1 Pteropus vampyrus
ATCTAGTTGTTTGGGTTGAATGCTGGAGAGTGTTTTTTGTTTGAAGTAGGCAGAGTTTAGACTGTGACTCATTCCACAAAATCTCACTAAACAAAATTTTCAATTACGCATTAATATAATATTTTCCCCATGGTAGGTTATGTTGCTTCCCAAGGAGAAGCAAGTTAATCCTGTTTATATGGCAGCTGACCAGGCCTGGAGGAAAAGTCAAAGCTGAGTTCACATTCATGTTTCTTTGAAACATTAGCTCTCTATTGTTAGATGGCTTTACTAGTGGGAGGAGATGCTATGAACCGAATTGTGTGCCTCAGAAATTCATATGTTGAAGCCTTAACTCCTAATGTGATAGTACTAGATATATGGCTTTGGGAGGAAATTAGGTCTAAATGGGGCCCTCATGATGGGATTAGTGCTCTCTCTCTAACCACCTGAGGACACAGTGAGAAGGCGGCCATCTGCAAGCCAGGAAGAGAGCCCTTACTGGGGAATCAAATCAGTTGGCACCTCGATCTTGGACTTCCCAGTCTCCAGAACTATGGGACATAAATTCCCATTATTTAAGCTATACAGTCTATGGTATTTTGTTATGGCAGCCTGAGCTGACTAATGCAGTAGAGAAGGGCACAAATATAATGCCATCTCCCAAAATAAACCTTTGCAAAACTTGTCACTGCCTTGCCATGTACTTACTAACTTGATTAAAGCTGGTGGCTGGCAGGAAAAGGTGTACATACAGGTAAAATAATAATGACGCAGCTTCTGAGGCCACTTGCTTTAATGTCCTAAACACAATTTCTAGGAGTAAATATTTCTATCACAATGTGACAAACATAATAGGTTTTGGAAGTTGTATTTTCAAAAATTAATAATACACATGCTGTGTGAAAAGATTATATTCGGATGCATGTTTTGGGAAGTTTCTAATAGAATATCTTAAAGAAATAATCCTAAACTGAAGTCATAAAATTTCACAATGTATGGTTCTAGTAATAGTGCATAGGGAGTAGATTTATAACTGAAGGGTATGAGAAGGTAGCATAAAATTGGGGTACAGTCAATGTTTCTGTTCCATTAATTTTTTTAAATCACTTTAATTATAAAATTTTGCCAGAACACAATGGGGAATTAGTAGGTATTTATGAAGAAATGAGAAGGAAAAAATATACAAATAACATAAGTAATAAACCAGAGAAGAAAAGCTAGCTTCTATCCCACCAAGTTTCATTCAGAAAACCCTGTGAAAAATAATCTACCTCTATATGCTAAATTCAAGAGAAAATTTAACAATGGGGTAACAATTCGATGTAGATCTTTCCTGAATTTATTGACCTGACAATTTCTTGATGATTATAATTTGGATTACTGTGATTTTAAATGATAGTCACTTGACTTGATTTGGCTTTTAGCATAATCTTCAAAAAGTCTGTGCCTGATTTCTTCATACTGAAAGGAGGAAAGTAAAAAAAAAAAAATCATTTGCTCCTTAGATATGTTTTTACTTCTACCTGTGTACAAACAATAAAGAACTGAGAGGATTAGATACACATTAAATATGGATTTTGAAACTATCATACTCAAGTACATTCAAACAAATGCATTTTGCTTAATCCATAAGAGGCTTAACACAAGGGCTACATGTGAGAAGGAATGCATATTAGACAAAAAAGACAGAAAGAGCTAAGCCATTTGAGATTTTGTAATCATCAAAACCAGGATTCTTCTTTACGCTTCCATTCAATTGTGATCAGCTTCCTTGATTAGAATAAAGTATTCTGTAGTTCATTGAGCTACAAGTAGAGACAGCTTCTGCAGTTTCAGTTACTCGTGCAAAGTTGCTATGAAATTTAAATTTAACATAATCTTAAATTTCCAATCTATGTCAAATTAGCACTTAGACACACATCAATTGATGAATTTGCAGAATTCCCCAGATCTCCCCATTGGATGCCAGGTGAACTGAAGTGACAAAATTCACTGAGTACCTCCTATGTACCCAGCATCATGTAAAGTGTTAGAGATACAAAAAAAAAAAAGAAGAAGACATGTCCCCTGTCCTCAAAGGGTTCATAGGACACAGTGTGCAGACAGGAGTGGTTAGCCAGCAACACCTTTCTTTAAATGTTAATTGCCAACTGAGTGATTCCAAAATTCCATGCATAGGAATTCCACTTGTGGGTCACTACTGTGGTCAGGAGATTAGGTAAAGAAATTTAACTTGATCTTGAAGCAGGTACCAGAGGACCCAAAGACAGAAACAGGGAGTTTCTCAGTCTGTGAGTTGTGTTCAAGTTTGGGCATGAGAAAAGTATGCGCCCCTGAAGAAATAAATAATATTCCAACAGTAACAAGAAAATGATTGGTGTTTTTGAGGTGTGCAATCCGCTCACAGAGGCTTCTTATAATTTGTTAGGATTACTAGCTGTTTGGTCATTTGGTTGTTTTTTAATATTTATAAAGGTCAAGAAAGAGTTCCAGACACAAATAGATGGAGCCAAATGTGAATGTGCCATCTTTCACATACGAAGATGAAGCCATAAATAGACAAGATACTTGGAGTTTTTTCCACTGGTGATAAATGTTTCTGATGCATTTAGTTCTATTCTTTCCCATGACCCCTGTGACCAGGTAAACATTTGACAACTAATCACTTGGTTAAGAACACTTGGTCGCTTACGGATGTATGAGACTTTAGCCAAATCATGTGTCCTCCATGAGTCCAGGCCTCCTGATTAGTAAAATGTGAAGAGTAAACATTCAGTTCAAAGGAAAATCGTGAGGTTTCACTAGAGAATGCATGTGAAATGCCTGATATTTAGTAGGTACTCAAAAAAATAAATAACAAAAGACCACCCTTCTTGCAAATAAGTCTGAAAGCTGGCTCTGGCCATGGAAAACGCACTTCCAAATGACAAATGACCCTCCCTGCTGTGTCTAGGACTCACCAATGGCCTCATTACCTCCAGCTGAGCTAACTGGCCACAAAGCAAGGAAAATAGGAAACCTCCAAGGCAAATGCAAGATGACTAAAGAAACACCAAAAAAGAATATGACAAATGGGGAAATTGGCTAGAAGAGGTCAGATCAGTCAAGGAGAAAACAGAGCCCCTACTCTAGGGCCATGTAGAGACTGAACCGTAAGTGATTTTGCTGAAAATGTTCATTTGTAAGCAAATGCCTACATGTTGTACTCTTTGTCCACATTTTAGTCCCTTATCCACCATAGCCTCACTTCTGAATTCCGGCTTTGCAACACTTCAACACCCTCCCTTCCTCCTTCCTCATTAGTGAGGATGCATTGAACAGGCCACATGGAGACATTTACACTGCCATGGCTGTCAGCAGGAATCCCAGCACACTGATTTACTTCACTATCATATTCAAAACTAGGACCAGAAATCCTTCATTATCATTTAATATGAATCTATTTCATTAACTAATTTAAAATCCTGCATAATTCATCACATGCATTGTTCATTTATAGCTTAGCATGTATTTCCCTAGATGTACTCTATATTAGCTTTGCCTCATTATTTTTCTTGCATAAAATGACTGAGATATACAACACTTCTTTATCAGTGGAAATAGTATTGTTCTTTATTCTTTGTCAAATTTGGGCACTGATTTTCCTATGTAGCATAATATTTCCCATCCTGTATTTTCAAAACCCTTACCTACACATTCTCATTTGATCCTTCTAAATAATCATGTTTTTATCAACCTAATTGTATTATTGTATTTATTTACTTTAAAAGCAAGGAATCTGTGATACCGAAACTTATTCAATAAAGTGTAGTGACAGATTTAAAGATAGAATTTAAATCTCCTGGCTTCAAAGTCCTCCAATTTTCTAAGCAAAAATCAAATTTTGGGGTTTTATTCTGTCTTGAGAAATTAGCCATATGAAAACATTAGTGGATAAGCATTTAGTGATAGATTAATAAATAAGTTTAAGTCCTCTCTATTAAAGTAGTAATTTTTAAATTCCGTCCAACAGATCAGGAGACAGTTGTTACTGAAAAGATTGTTACTCATAGCTCCCAAGAAGATGGGGAACACCACTGTCCCATGGGACTGAACAGTAAAGCCCCAGGGTCAGTCAGGAGACAGAGGGAGCAAGGGGAAAATGTGGGTAAGAGCCTTTATTGTGGTTTCCATGGAAAGGAATGGGTAAGGCAGGGAAAATAGGTGGACAGATTATTTTGAAAAATTTCAGTGGGCTCTGGGACATAAGGATTGTCCCTAGTTGTCTAATACCCGGTCCTGGGTTGATTAATGCAGGGGAATAGTAGCTGAGTGTGAGAACCCAATACAGAAGTTGGTGGGTATGAGTTCTAGATTGGTTAGTGTGTGTATTTGAAAGTTGCCCACATTTTCTATCTCTAGAAAGTGGCTAGCCCTAGGAAGAGCAGTTTCTCCAGAATTGACAAGGCCCCAGATGACAAAGCATCAGAAACATAGGGTTAATATAAATACCTGGTCATTCGTATGTAGTATACATAGTGCTAAGGTCTCAGAATGCATTAGCTTACAAATACTTCCTAACAACCCTATAAAGTAAATACTATCATCATCTCTATTTTATAGATGGGGACCCTGACAGAGAGATAATAGAAACTTGGTATGGATCACATGGCTAGTAAGTGAGGGGATGAGGACTTGATGCTCTGAAGGCTAGTTACAGGGCTCATGTTTTTAACTACTGCACTAAAGAATCAATTGGTGATTTTAATTTTTCTATAATGTTTCCATTGGCCTCAAGTCATATCCAGGTCATCATGTTCCTAAGCTGATCAATAAGATCAGTTTGTGTTCAGCAAACACGGTTAAAAATCTGCTGCGTGACTGGAAGTGGAGATGAGAGTTAGGACTAAAACTCTGGGAAATCTGAAGAAAGTCTCTTGACTAAGGAGCTCTTGCACTCAAACTCCAAAGTAAGTCTTGTGACAATTATTTTTTATTTAATTATAAATTCTGTCTCTTTTGAAACTTATCTTGAATTCTGTGTTCAACTCAGCTGCATAACATTGTCACTGAAAGGCCAAGAAAAAGCATAATCTCGAAATCTCGAAGATGAGGTTCTAACTTGAAGGGCATTGGAAAGCCGTTTAAAATATTATGGTATAGAGTGCAGAAAAAAAAATGAGTATGTGAATCCTGTTGTTTAAAAGGAATTTTGAGCAAAGCCAACTAGAAGATTCACCTAAAAGGGAACACCCAGACCCCCTAGATGAACTCAGGGATCTACCAGAAGGGAAATAGTTTCTGAAGATGCCTCTTCTGCCACAATGATTGCTTCAGATATTTCCCACTGTTACCAAGGCTGGCTAACAAAAAGCCTTTGGGTTCCCTGACTGCCATACTTATTAATTGCTCCAACCTCCTTATGAAAATCAAAGGCTCCACATATTCCCAGTAACAGTACCCACCTCTTTATCTACTACGCATCCACATTGCCATAGCCCTGTGGAGTCATCAGGGATGTCTTGTGAAGAGAAGGACTCATTCTGCTGGCAGGATGTTGTTAAATATACTGAATTCAGGAAGAAAGAGGTCCAAGCTCTTCATTCCCGTTAATTCCCCGTCCTCTCCCAATTCATAGGTCTTCAATACAATACAAACAGACATTCCAGAATAAACAAAGTTATACGGGTAGAGGAACCATATAATTTATTTTCTAAACTGAGATACTTTTGAGGGTGCAAGGGGTCACTGTTAATAGTTACACAGGGACAACAGGCATAACTGGGTTCTATTCCAGTCAAACAGGAATGTACAAGCACCTGAATTGTGGGAAAAAGAAGACCCAGCTCACCGTGACATTCACACTGGCTTTTGAAGATGCTTATCTTTACGTCCTCGGTGAGCCCTCAGTGGACACCAGAGAGTTAATATTTGAAAGTCACTTACTTTGTGATCAGGTTACTCTATAAGGAGTCTCCCAAATGCCTAAGCAAAATGAATATCGAGGTTTACACAGCCTTCTGGGGGGAAATTACGGCAATATTAAAAAATGGTAGGCTTCACAATCTAAACTTACCCCAACCCCAAAAAGAATCTATAAAACATTCAAGATAACCAAGAAATCAAGATATCACTGAAAATATGAAATGTTATAGTCAAGAAAAGAAACTATCCATAAGAACAAAATTAAAAGAAAATGGCTTGCCCCAATACCACCTGAGTATTCAGCTGAAACATAATTGACAGGAAATTTAGGAGGTATTACTGAAACTACTGGCTATGGAAAGACTTAACATCACAGAGTGAAAAAGGAACCAAGAGTCAATACCTCTAAGCCAAGATACAGGGACATTCCTGATTTAATTATATGTGCAATATTGCTTCAATTATCTACATACCCTCAAGAAGTGGAAAAATCTAGTAGGAAGCTATAAAGGGCAGGCAAACATGCATAATAGGTTGGTGAGTACTGTCAAAGATACAAGAATAAACAGCTAAGATGTCTCAAAAGAAGAAAATGGCAGGGCTGGCCCAGGGTGATTATAATATTGAAGAGGCAAGAAAGGTTTCCTGGAGAAGGCAGAACTTAAAACTAGGACTGAAAGATGGGAAAGATTTTGACAATCAAAGGGAGATGAGAGGCATTCTGGGCACAGGTAATGATGTTAAGTAAAGGAAGAAAGTAAAATATTCCTCATTGCTGAAGTTCAAGATTTGAAAGGTAGGTCAGGGGACAGCCAGAATGTGAGAGGATCATCAAGTTAAGTAGCTTCGAATACAAACCTTCTTTAAAGCAATTGCAGAAGAATGATCCAGTTATAATCTCTAAAATGTTGCCGCAATTGCTGTGATTATTCATGAGAATTAGCGTACCTTTGGGAAATTGAATATTGATGGAACTATTTGTACTCTGAGATTCAAAGGTAAAATCCTCCAAGTAAGCCCAGCTGCGGGGTAACCTAGTTAAAAAATAAAACTATAAAATGATTTTTTTAATCTAAGAGTAAAAATAGCAAAAGTGAGGTTACAAACTAACAAAGGATCTCTTTAGATTTTTGTACATAAAATATAGGTATTTCTGAATATCATAAAAACTTTAAAGCTGCTTTAAAATGTTTTTAAATTTCATGAAATTGAAGTATAGTCTTTCTTCAGAACTACATGGTAGAATAATTAGGACATTAACTCATAATTCCTACATTATATGTCTCATAAACTCTTTAATAGTAGCCAACACTTAAATATTGCTTGCTATGTGCCTGGTACTGTTTAAACATTTTATAAGTATTTATGGAAACAACGCTTTCTTTTAATTAAATTTTAGGCCCAGTCAAAAATAATAAGACAAATACATAGGGAGCCCCGGGGATCTGCTGAGCTCTGAGAGAACACAGCTTTTAAACTACTGTCGCAGACTTCCCACAGAAGTGGACACCACAACCGATACCAAGGAATGTTTGCATAGCTCCTACTTTGAGAATTACAGGAATATTAAAGAATTGTAGCAGACATGTTTATTTGCACTACATGGAGTTTTATTATTTTTTTTAATTACTAGTTGTTAACATTTTTAAATTAGGATATTTGATATTAGAATTTGAATGTCTGGCTTCTCTTAAAAAATATGAACAAATGGCAATCATGTATCCCATCATCTTACATTGATAGCCATGTTATACAGAGCAGAATCCTGGCTATACACTTGGACAGTCTATGTGCTCTGATCGTCAACTCATCAACACCCCCCACCCTACCCCCTTCATGGCCTATAGATATTGGATTTGAAAATCATGGTTAGGGTATAAGTTTCAAATGCTGACTATAGATTTGGAGGTATGGCTAGAATATACATTGCTAGATCAGAAAGAGGTTCACTTTGAATTTCTCAACTCGGCGAGAAGAAAGCAGAGGTTCAGGTAATGTGTCCGACCAGCTGGTGTTTGAACATGTAATTTTAGTCTTACAATTATTTTTCTTTACTTTATTACAGAATCCTTCCATGACAGGATTAGAGATGATCTAGTCCAACAGCCTCCTTTTACAGATGTGGATGCTTTAGCCAGTTGGCAGTGAAATCAATCCTGGCACTCCAGCTAGATTTGTCCATACATTACTGGTCCCCAACACCACCAAGCTCCTGATTATTAAGAGTTGTCCCTATTTGCCGAAAACAGTTTTCTTTTGGTCCATTCTTAAAGATTTTAATTTATTGTTATTGGATATGTATATAGTGTGTGTGTGGACACACTCGTGTTTGTGTTTAAGAGGGAAGAGCATAGATGTGGTTAAACCTTAAATTAAATGAAAGAACTGGGAAGACAAATGAATTCTTCCAGTCATTAAATGTATGTCATGGAAATTTGACACTTTTTCTTTTAAGAAAAACACAGTCTATCATTTAAGAATGACACTGAGTCTTTTTTTTTTTTCTACTATAGATATTAACAGAAGGGACTGAGCATAGCCTTGAACTTAAAGAACACTGAGCTGAACCATTAAAGTTTACAATCCTATTCCTAGAGCAAAGAGAAGTTTCTGGAGGTCTTTCTTGGTTTGGCCTCAAATTCTAATTATAACTCATAAAGGGATTTCTTAATCTAAAATTAGTTTCTTTGAAGTTAAAGAATAAAGAATAAATACCAAGTGCTCATGTTTAAGTACCCCAGAAGTTTATAGTCATGGCTAGGAAGGGAAAATTTCATATAGTAGGACTTTACTGGCATAGCACTGGCCTTAGGATCAGCTGTATTCACTTGCTAGGGTTATCATAATAAAATAGACTAGGTGGCATAACCATCAGAAATTTATTTTTTCATGATTTGAGAGGCCAAAATTCAGGGATCAAGGTGTCAACATGCTTGGTTTCTCCTGAGGACTCTCTCCTTGGCTTGCTGTTTCCTCACATGGCCTTCTGTGCGTTTATATTCCTGGTGTCTCTCTTTCTTCTAATAAGGACATCAGTCATATTGGATTAGAGCCCACCCATATGAATTCATTTAACCTTAATTACCTCTTATAATGCCCTCTACCTCAAAACAGTGACATTCTGATATATTGGAGGTTATACTTCAATATAAGAATTTTGGGGGAACAAAATTTAGTCTATAACATTAGCACAAGTTAAAGAAGAGAAAAATCAGAGGGCATGTAGATCTTGAGTTAGCCACAGAGCTGATACATAGGAGGTCTCTCCTAAACCCATAGAATTCTTATTCTACTGATACATGGGCCAAACTGCTCAGAATTGCAACAAAAGTGTGATCCCCTCCTCCAACCACATTCTGATATATCTGTATGCCTACTGCATACCTAACTGGCAAAAGTCAGGAGGGCCCAGGCTAGGGCCCTCAGAGTTTGCATTTGCAGAACTCTGAGAGTGAATATCTCCTTAAATGTTGCGACCTCTGCATCTCTCTTGGCTCATCCTCGTCTAGGTCCTCAGGATACCTAATTATTAGGATAGTAGCACTAGAGAGAGCTGAAACTGAGTAGTCACATAGCTTCTGATCAAATTTCAGGTCAGCTTTGTGTTCATGTCAGAAGAGAGGGAAGCATGGGTCCAACCGAATGATTCCCTTCTTCCCTATTTTAAGGTTTAGATAGTAGTCAGAAGGGGAAGTAAAAAAGATGATGAAAGAAGGCTAATGGACATGAAGTTATTTAGAAAGCATATTTTGTCTAATATATCTAAAGAATATGTTAAAATCTACTTGCTGTTTCAAAGGTAAGAAATGAGTAGCTTCAAAAAGTATGGAACAATCATGGCCAAAGAAACACTGAAGGCAAACATATACCTTGATTCATGGTAAGGTGGTAAGGTAATACAGCAACTGGACCACCACCTCCAACCCTATCCCCATCAGAGGATAAAAGACATGGCATAGTGAGGTACACACGACATCACTTAGCCTTGACATCGAGGGCCATTCTACACTTTCACTGGACAGGCATCAAATTCAAATTTGTTTGATTGAGAAGTTAATTTTCTAGCACATTATTACAAAAGCACTAAGCTTCATGTGCTAGGGATATTTTTTTAATCAATGGTGCATAATTCTTGCCAGTTTTGGGTAGTTTACTCAAGTGTCAAACTCCACTGAAAACCAATGGTTGTGACTGGTTTCTTGTTTCCTCCAAATCTTTGCCAGTTGAAATGGAAGTCTACAGCACAGAAGAGCACATAATATGAAACCTCTTTAGTTTTACAAGGCCACTAACCACAGTGTACCTTACCAGGCACCTAGTCTGATGGAGTGTGTGGGGCGGGGCGGGGGTGGATATTTCAGTAATGTGATTAAACTCTTCTAAAGCAATCTTTAGTTTAATTATGCTGAAAAGGTTCACATAATTGGATAACTTAGCCTGAAGAAGAAAAAGGCTGAAAAGTGACTGTCTTAACTATATAAAGGATTTTTCATTAATACTATTAACTAAATGAAGGATTATTGTAAGGAATCAGGGCTTCCACAGATACAATGATGGGGGAAAAGGCATAAATAGATTTTAGGATAAGAATTAAATTTAGTTAGTAGGAGAATCTTCTAAAATCATATGAGATTAACTACTAGACGGTGTTTAGGAAATGTTAACAAGGGCAGTTGTTTTACAGAAGTACAAGCTCTTAAAATTCTTTAAAAATTTCATGGATCCCTGTCAGAAATGACATTTTTCTTTAAATTTCTTAAGTTGCTCTCTAGCAAAACTGATTTTAGTCATATAAAAGGTGCTGGAAAGAAGCCTCATTGCTGGTACCACAGTGTGTTATACATAGTATATACTCTAAATGTTTACTGAATGACAATGAGTGAATTAAAAAAAAAAAAAAAGTAGTTTAGTAGCCAAAATCCAGAAGCTTATTTCACTGAATTCACTCTACTGTGGAGCAACAGTAATCAGATCCAATTTTTCAGTGAAAAGTATACTAAGAAGCATTTGCTTCAGTGACAGTATATATATTAATTAGAATAAAAGCACTATTGCATAAAGGACACTACCAGGCCCTGAAAATACATTTTCTTAAACACATTTCCATCAGCCTACAAACATTTCCCAAGCCACACCTCTCTTTGCTAGGTGGATCTTCCCTAAAGTGAGAGATTAACACTCTTCAACCCTGAGGCTCCAGCTGTCTGTATTTATCTCATAGACTCAAAGAAATTATTTTGCCTCAAAAAAGATAAAGAAATTAGGACATTTCTGAAACTGCAGATAAGAAAATTTAATGACTAGCTCTTCAGGGCTCAGCAACTGGGAAAACCAGTTCCTGGTTGATATTTCTACTCCAGACTTAAATTCCCAGCTATAATTCTGATTGGGGCAGTGAATGTCACATGCTTGGGGTGTGGCCAGGGAATGACAGACCCTTAGTGAGAAACCTAGGTGCTTTATGAGAAAAAGAAGAAAGTACGCCAGGCAGACAAGACAAAACAAAACAAAAACAAACAAAAACCAGGAGCACATTAATACCCTCAACTTAATAAACATAATATGAGCATTTCAACTCATGAAACAAACCATGTCTGATTTAGGAAATGAGTGATATTAACATTAACATTAAAGAACGTATCCTGAGCAGTAAGGGCTAGAATCCTTGGAAATGAGTACTCGCTTTCAGTTACCAGACTCATATTGTGACCGGTTTCTGACAGCCTCCTAATTGTTTTGCTCTACTCCCTTCTGTAATAGTTTCCACCAATGGTGAACAGTGTTGCAGGACAAGGGAAGAATAACTTCAGGTTTCTCAGAACACAGAGATAAACTCAAGAACCTGTAGAAAATAGTGGACTTTTTATCAGTCGCTATAACAAATATTTTTTAAACTCCTAAGTTAATTTTTCATTGCCCCTATTCTTTCTTTTTAGAGGTCAAGCTTTTGTCTATTCCACTTCAGTCTTTGGAGATTTCTAGTCCTAGTTTACTAACTCTCTGCAATTTAAAACATGGATCAAGAACAAGTTACAAAGTCTTTTAATTAATTATGCTCTTTACAGCTTTGGGATTCTTCCAGTGACAGTTCATTACTTACTGCCTCAATTTACTAAGGTATAATTGACAATTAAAAGTATACGAGTTGATGATTTAACATATACATACACTATGAAACAATCACCACAATCAAACTAATTAACATATTCATCACATCATATAGTTACCATCATCTTTGTGTTGTTTTTGCAGTGAGAACACAATATCTACCCTCCTAACAAATTCCAAGTATACAATACAATATTGTTAACCAAAGTCACAATGTTGTATAGTAGGTCTTCAGAGCTTATTCATTTTCAATGAGATCTCTATTAAAATCCAATGGCATTTTTAAAAATAGGAAAAAAAAAAAAAACACTAAAATTCTTATGGAACCACAAATGACCCCAAATAGCCCAAGCAATCTTGAGCAAGAACAAAGCTGGAGGCAAAGGACTTAAATAGACATTTCTCCAAAGAAATTATACAAATGACCAATAAGTATATAGAAACATGCTCAACATCATTAATCATCATGGAAATGCAAACCAGCACTACAATGAGATCTGTTAGAATGGCTATTACCAAAAAGACAAAGGACAGCGGACTTCCCATCAAGATATCAGAGTAGGTAAATGCTTTGCTCACCTCCTACCACAACCATATTAAAATTACAACTAAATTATAGAATAGTCATCATTGATAATCCCCTGAAAGCTAGCTGAGCAGAAGTCCTATAACTAATGATATAAAGAAGCCACAGACAAGACTGGAATTGTAGAACAGGCAGATCCCATATCCACAGTGTGGCGATTAAGGATCCAGAGAGGTATCTCAGCTGTGGTGGTTCCCCCCTGAAGAGTGAAGGGTCCCAACTCCATACCAGGCTCCCCAGCCCAGGGTAACAGTGCCAGAAAGAAAAGTCACAATAATATCTGGCTGTGAAAGACCAGAAGAGATTGCATCTAAGTGAGATGGAGGGCTGCTAGAGTCCCAGGCTTTCCTACGCACAGACTCATTTACTCATAAACTCACTTGCTCTGGGCTCCAGTGCAGGGGCAGGAGCTTATAAAGTATCAGGGACATATACAGGCTCCATTGCACTTTTGTTGAGCTCTCCCCCTACCCAGCCTACCTGGGTAGGCAAGTATCAAATCTTAGCTCTCCGTTAAGCTGGCTAACACCTTTCATCTCACCCTGGTGACTTCCTGAGACCCCTCTCAACCCAACTCCCATGCTAGACCCGAGCTGCTTCCAGAAGCAGTCTACCTTGGCTTCTGCTGTGGACCTTCCTATAATCTTGCAAAGGTTCACAAACCTCAAACAGTGGCTGGCCTCAGCATGCCCTGTACTTCTTCCTAAGTCTCCCCAAGCTCAACACTAGTGGGAAAATTTCAACTTGCACTGTATGCCTATTGGGTGGCCCCAAGCATGGTATAAGTTGCAGCCAGTATTGGCTTAAAACGTATCTTCAACTAAACCACCACAAAACCAGCACAAGTGGCAGCTGGCATCAGCTCACATCCTGGTGCCAACCAAAGGGTCTCAAGCCTGGCAAAAGTGGCAGCCAATCTTGGTTCACAGCACAGTCTCTCCCAAGAGCCTCCCAGCCCAGCACAAGTGGCAACCAACCAAAGATCATTTTGTAGCTCCCACCAGGAAGACTCAAGCCAAGCACAAATGTCAGCAGACCTTGACCTGCTCTGGACCTGTCCCAAAAAAGGCTCCAGAACCAACATCCTTGTGGCCAGCTTCACAAATAAAACACTGAAGGATAGACTCAGCTGACACCAAAGCCATACTAAAACTACTGCTCTGTGGGGTTAGCCCACATACAACAGCTAGTCCACTGTAGTCATAGCCTGCACTCACAGCCAGTCAGCCTGAGGATCAATCCCACCTACTGATGTGCCAACAGCAATCAAGGCTCAACTATAACAGGAGGCACACAACCCACAGAAGGGATACCCCTGCAGCACCCAACTCAGGTGAACAGGAATACTATGCCAGTGGGCCACTCTGCCAAGAATAGGAGACATAGAAGGTCTACATAATACATAGAAATATACACATGGAGGCAGCCAAAATGAAGAGACAAAGAAACATGTCACAAATGAAAGAACAGGACAACTCCAGAAAAAGAACTAAATAAAATGGAGACAAGCAATCTACCAGATGCAGAGTTCAAAACACTAGTTATAAAGATCCTCAAGAAACTTGGAAGAAGAGTAGATGAATTCAGTGAGAACTTCGACAAAGAGAAACCATAAAGAATCAGTCAGAAATGAAGAATATAAGTGAAATGGAAAATACAATAGAGAAAATCAACGGTAGATTATATGAAGCAGAGAATCAAATCAGCGATCTGAAAGATCATTGCCAGTTATTAAAAACAGTCACAAGAATGTGAAATACAGCATGGGGAATACAGTCGACAATATTGCAATAAATATGTACGGTATCATATGGCTATTAGACTTATCAGGGTGAACACTTTATAAGTTATATAAATGTCTAATCACTATGTTATACACCTGAATATAATACTGTATGTCAACTATAATTGAAAAAGTTTTTAAATTTTTTTAAAGTAAAAAAGGTAAAGATGAGTTTTAGGGAAGATGTGGAGTAAAGGGAACCCTCGTACAGTGTTAGTGGGTATGTAGTTGGTACAGTCATTATGGAAAACAGTATGGCAGTTCTTCAAAAAAATTAAAAATATAACTACCATAAGATCCAGCAATTCCACTCCCGGGTATTTATCCAAAAGTATCGAAATAAGAATCTTAAAGAAATAGTAACACTCCTATGCTCATTGCAGCACTTTTCACAATTGTCAAGATAAGGAAGACAACCTAAATATCATGAACAGATGAATGGACAAATAAAATGTGAGATAGATGACAGAAAGATAATGAAATATCCAGTCTTAAAAAAGAAATAAATTTTGCCTTTGGAACAACATAGATGAACCTGGAGGACATTATGCTAAGTGAAATAAGCCAGACACAGAAAGATAAATACTACATGATCTCACTTGTATATGGAATCTAAAATGGTCAAACTTATAGAAGTAGAGAACAGAATGGTGGTTGCCAGTAACTAGGGGGAGAGTAAAATTGTGAGATATTGGCCAGGGGATACAATCAGTTATTGAAGATGAATGAGCTCTGGAGATCTAATATACAACTCTGTCACTTTGTTTTCTTAGGCCTACCTGAACAATTCTGTTTGCATTGTTTTGTCTCTCCCTTATATTCCACTAATCATTTGAAAATCCTCTACATAAAACTTAAAAAGATTATTGTTGGAATTCTACACAAATATACAAGGAAATTTTAACTCAGAGAACTAAGTGAAACAGTTTAAAATTAACGCAAATCTGTAAAGCCAATTGAAATCCTGGTGACTATTTCTAATTTTATACTGATTATTCAGGTATGAAAGCTAAATCATAATATTTAATGGCTGAAATCAAATTGGAAGGCAATATTTTCAAATCTTAAAGTACTTTGGAGCTAACTAAAATTTGATTTTCACAAAATACTGTACATTTAACTTTTAATTCCCCAAATATTTATTGAGAACCTATTTTGTTATGCCAGCAACTTGGTTTACAGAGGGAAAGTAAATAATGCATTGATAGTTTCCACTAGAATGTGTAGAAATAAAGCAAAAAAGTGAACAATTATATTTATGTAATGACAAATGGAGATAATTGTTTTGAAAGAAACAAGATATTATGATGCCTAATTAAATTCTGTCTTGACAAGTCACAAGAATAACGCATACAACTCAGAAAAGCAGTTATACTCACAGTTACAGTTTATTATGAAGAACACATTAAAATCAGCAAAGGGAAAAGGCAAATGGGGCAAAGTCCAGGAGAAACCAGGTGCAAACCTCCAGGTGTCCCCTCCCAGAAGAGTTGAGTGAGGATGCACAATTCTCCCAGCAATGATGTGAGATAACACTTTTGAAGTGTTGCAAAGTAGGGAAGCTCACCCTAGCTTTGATGTCCAGGTTTTTCATTGGGGGCTAGTCACATAGGTACATAGCTCCTGCATGACTGACTGAAACCACTCAGATTCTAGCCCCCCATAAAAAAAGTAGTCATTCATCATCATATTGTAAAGATAAGCTATCTAATCAAAATGGCATACAAAACGCCTTGGGCATAGAAAAATCTCATAACAAGCCAAATACTCCAAAAGACTCAGTATTTATCTCCTAGGAGACAGTCCTGAAAACAGGCCTTTTTTTGGAATGTGCAGAGTTTTACCACACTGGCTTGCTGAATTAACCCATTACAGCACACTATGAACGAGAATAACAGCGTATATCTAGTTTAAATTGTTCCTTCAGGGATCTCCTCAATGAGCAAGTAGCATTTAATCTAAGACTTGGAGGACAAGTAGACAAAATGTCAGGGAGTCTTTAACTAGAGAAAGCAGCAAATGTAAAGCTTCTTAGATGGGAAAGAGCTTTGCCCTTCAGAAAACTAAATTAAGGTCAGTATATTTCAAAGAGGGCGAGTAATCAAAGGAGAGAATGGTTCAAGACAAACTCAAAAAAGAAGATAGGAACCAGATTACACAGAGCCTAAAAAAGTGTGTTAGGGATATTATATTTTATGTTAATCTCGAATGCAAGAGAAAATTGCATTTTAAGCTTTTTTTTTTAATTATTATTTTCTGAAAAACTACACTGGCTGCTTCATAACAAATGAATTGAAGAAATTAAGAACAAGATGAAGAGACCAGATACAAAGCTACTGAAATAGTCTTAGTAAAAATGACTGTGGCTTGGACTAGGGGGTACAGTGAGGATGGAAAGTAGATGAATTCAAAGTGTATTTTAGGGCTAGGGGAGTCCAAGGTCACTCTGATGTTTCTGGCTTGGACGATTGGGTCAATAGGAATTATATTTACTCTAACAAGAAGCCTGGAGGAGGATCAGATTTATAGGGGAAAGATCAAAAGTTTAATACGCACTGAATAATTTTGTGGCACATCTCCATAAATAGCAAAGGATCAGAAGGAAAGAGCAATTTCATCTAAAACAATCACTATTTCATTAACTACTTATTAAAAGCATAACTTTTTTTCCCAGGTAACTCACTTAGCAATCGTGGTAGAGGAGAGTCACTAACTACTTTTTAAAACTGTTAATTAGGAAAACTAGCATCCTTGCCCTAGCTATGCTTTCTTTCCTCTTCCACTGAGAAAGGTTGACTATTTGAAAAAAGAAAAAGCAGAAAACATGTTTTAAGAATTCAAAGTAAATTCACAGTAAGTCTAAAATTCTTGATGTGTAAAGACACCTGTATAAATATACAATTCTGAGGGTCAGGCCAATTAAGTACATATGAATTGCTTTCAAGAAAGCAGTCCCAAAGACCTGTAGGTTTAAAACTCAGCATTAAAGCAATAAGCCATAAGGGAACAATGGCAGATAATAAATAAAAGGTCTCAAGGTTTTAAGTCTTCCATCATGTATCAGTTCCAATACTTTATTTTTATCCTTGACTGATATTTTAACTTTAATGCATTTATGGAGTCACTGAAATAGAGTAAAATATATTTTCCTTAAATTCTAACCAAGATGGGAATAGCCTAAATAAGGTTAACAAAATTAAGCATAACTTTAGAAAGGAGAGGTCTCCAATAGTTAATTTGTGTCCTAATATCAAAGTTCTCATCTGAGAAATATAGATATTTCTTTAGACTATCATAGCAATAAAATTTATTTTCAAGTAAGCAATTTTAAGATCAAGTGACACAGATAATTTTATCATGTACTAAACTTGTACTTAAGCTGCATGTCACCTGTTTTGCACTATTTTATCAATTTAGGTAATCTTTACACCTTAACATCTATATTCATCATCATTATTCCCCAATGTGTTTTCTCTTAAGTCTATGACTTAGAAATAGCATTTAGCATGTTGCTTTATTGTTACAGGCCCTTCACAATTGGACACTATGATGAGTTTTTGTTTTATACTGCTTTTTCCAAAATAAAATTAATATAAAAATACATAATTTTAAAAATTATTAAGTGTGGAACATGTTCAACTCATACTGAAAGTCACATTACTAAATCATCTTAAGGAAAGTAAACTATGGAACATCCATCAATAAAGCACACTGGAGTCATAGAAAGTAACTTTGCTTTGCTATTAGAATGTTGCTCTAATGCCCTCTTCAAGCACTGCTCACATCACCTGAGTGCTTGTCTTCAGGCAAAATACACATTATTTCATCTCAACACATTTCTACCAAAGGGCAAGTCTGATCCAATAACTTTTTAGATGGCCAATACAGAGCTTTTCCTTCAGAGTTCTGGGTCACTTGTGTGGTCTACACTTATTTCTGTTGACATGTAAATGGGGGCCAGCCACTTGGAAAGTGAATCTTCATGAACTTTAAGATTAATTGAAATGAACTATGGATTAGTTAGCTGTTGAACACTTCCAGCAGTTGCAAATTTTGTTCTTCAGAAAGGAATTTAAAAATAAACAGGTAAGGAAGAAAGGCCTTCTTCCGAACTCCAAGGCTACATTTCAGTGATCCATAGTCACACTTGCTTCTCTGGCATCACAAATGGCTTAAATCTGTTGTCAGAGAGTTCAGGGTCAGGTTAGCTATAGAAACCAGAATGCTCACAAGCTTATCAGGAATGATGGAAGAAATTTAGAAAAGATACTGTGCATTTAGCAATTAATATTCTGGACCAGCCGATATTTCAAAGACCCCTTTGCTCTTAATTTTTAAATAAAATCATCCTCAAGCAGTTACTAAGATATGTGATCATGTGAATGGATTTTTAGTCCCATTTGTATGTGTCCTGTATTTTGTGTGTGTGTGTGGGTATATTTTAAAATTCAGCCTATTACAAACCTAAATAAAGTTGAGGTGGCCAAGGGTCTGACCTTTCAATAATAACGTATTATAGTGACTCATTATTTTTGTAACTAGCATAATATATACACTAAAGAACTAAAGATTAATCAATTGTTTCAAAAGTTCAAAAACTTCTGAACATTAAAACTTGTATAATAAAAACTCCAAACATGATTATATACCTTGGTAACTTGTGTAGCTAACAAAAAATGGAGTGAATAGTGATTTTATTTTGTTCAAAGTGCCCTGTAGTGAGGCCACTAAAATGTTTCAGTGGCCTAAACATGTATTCCTAACATGTATTAGATATTCAAAAATGTTTATTGAGTTAATGAGTCATGTATTAACTTGACCTTTTAGAGGTTTCACCAACTATTCAATTCCATATAGTTAACTTTAACTGAAAATCAGAGGACTTCAACTGTAAGCTAAAACTAATACAGGATCCTTTCAAACATCTAAATTTTGTCTCCCTCTCAGCTTTGTCAGGTGCATTTCCAGACCTCTAGAAATCTCTTTTTTATTCTAATTTCCTCTGGTAAATACTGCTTAGAATTTTCTTTCCTATGATTTTCTATTAGGTTCTCAATTAATTTTTGTGTTTTTAGTTTATATATTGAGTATATAATTCCACAGATGGCACAGGTTGCCTGGCCCTAAGGCGACATTTATGTTTTAAATAAGCCAAATGGTAACTTCAAAGTAAAAGGTCAAAGGAGCTGTTGTGATGGAAGTCAGTACGAAAATGTGCAATTATAGGCCATGCAAGAAGAAAAGGAAAGGTTGAGTTCAAAAGGTTAGGAGTCAAGGATCCACCAATAACCTATAACTACATTTTACTAACATTTCCTGTATAGTTCATTGCTTCTTCATTTAGTTAATCAATTTATCCCTATGATTTAATAAAAATGTCTGTGCACCCATTGTTTGTCATAAAGAAAATTGTCCTTCTCCAGTGGTAAATCCCATTAAGACAGGAATATGTCCCTATAATTTTTTCTAAACAATTCCCAGAACAGTTCAATGCCAACGGTAGGCTTGTTTCTTGTTGACAAATTTTTTTTATTACACATCTTCCTTCTTCAAAAATTCTTTCCCTCTACAACCTTTGAAATATTAGGTTCAGACCCTGTAGGGATCTCATTGTAACTCCTCTCCAAGGTCCCCTGGTTTTTGTTTCAAGAAAACACACTAGAAGCCAAAAGACAAAGAGTCTGAATCAACTTGAAGGGAGCTTCTCACATATTAAGCTCACATATGGTTACTGAACAGAAAAAGTATCCTGCTTGTTTTTGAAGTGTTTGGGTAATTTTGTTTGTTCTACCATATGGCACCACACCTCTGCTCATATTTCAAATCATTTTTTTTTCTTTAGGCCAGGTATAGCTATAAAAGGAAGAAGAGAAATTAGAGTTTAGATGTTTAATTATCCTCCTACATTGAGGACCTAAGATAGCCATAACCCCCTTTCCCATTTTTTATCACTTGAGTCACTTGGGATGCCTCTTCTTTTGCTGCATCAAATCATTGCTTTTGATGCTCATACTGAGAATGCTGCCTCCTCCGGAAGTGTGTAATCTTGGGCCAATTCCCAGATGTGGGAATTTAAATTGGCAGCTAAACACACACTATGATTCATTTAAAATAGCGTTTTACATTTAAAAAGAATGTGGGAATTCAAACTGGCAGCTAAACACACACTGTGATTCATTTAAAACAGCATTTTACATTTATAAAAGAAGGAAGCGACCTGGGCAAGTTTTAGAGATATAACTTTTAGGCCTTTAAGATATCTCCTGGTAATTTTGATAATGGAACTTAATGGGGTGAAAACCAGTCTTGAGAGTTTAATGAAATGTATCTGTTTAGGACTCAAATTGATATCAAACATTTTAAGCTGCATATAAAAACATTATCTTCCAAACACTAGGACAGTCACAGTATTAAAAAAATAAACACAACCTTCAAAATGTTTTCTTCCTCATTAAATGTCAATTGCTTCAAGAAAAAAAAAAAAACAGTGTGCAGAGTTAAAAGACTATCCTATTTCTGATGGCATAGCTTTTCGGGCATAAAATTTTTATCTCCACTCTCACCCATCCCCGAATAAAGAAAAACTTTTGGCCTAAGTAACAGCTTTTGAAACAAGCCATCCCTCTACCTCAGCTAGTTGGAAAGAGACTGTCGCTCTTTGGATATCTCCTTGCTGTCAAGAGTCCTTCCAGAAGCCTTGACAGCACTCTCTTTTTACCCCCAACCTTCCCAAGTGGTTTATGCTGACCTGTGAGGAATAAACCAAAACTTGAGACCATTTCAAAAACTAGCTGAAAGCCAAGCTCAGGATACCATGAAAATGCAACACTTAGAAACAACAAATTCCCCACTTCCAGAGTTAGTATGCTAAAACTAGACTTTTCTTTTTCAACATTAGATTGGTTAGAATGTTTTAAACTAGGAATCATGGACAATCTCTGCACCTAGAAGCAAGGTTTTCAACTTCTATTTACATTTCAGTATCTCTGTCAGTAAGATACAGAATATAGATGACCAATTTTCCATTTCGAAGGCAGTGAATGATAATGGCATAATTAATATTAACAAAGCCATTACAGTTCCACAAATTATTTGTATATTTAAATGAACACTCCTTTTTTGCATTGATATTATAACCTTTAGATCTCTATTTTAACTTCTGAAAGCAATTTACCTCATCCGTCTAATATCAAAAACAAAACTGGAAAAACCTCATTTAAATATAATTTTCATAATTTTTCAAGATTTCAGACTTTTCATTATAACAAGTACCCTACTGCTCTATGACTCAGCTTTTGATCAATTGCTCACATACTACCCCATCTACATATACCTCCAAATAAACAGGCTCTCACAAAATTTAGAGAAGTTTCTTCATAAGAAATAAATCAGAATAAGAAAATCAGATAGTGAACTAGATGGCAAGAAGGACAATGTCAGTTCAAGATAATGTATTTCTCACACCTGACCTGAAATCCACTAAGCAATGAGAAGTTGTATGTATTTGTCAGATGCAATATTAAACAGCATTTCAGAATGACACTGCAGTGGAGTAAAAGGATGGGTGCCCATTACTGGAAAAAAGCTCTGTATCTGGGCTGAATCCTCTTCAGACAATGTAATGATTCCTTCAGTGGGTTAAAATACATGTATATTGTTTGTGATCCCTAATAACAGAGACGCAATCTAAAGACAGGACACTTTGATCTATAAATTTTGGGGAGCTCATTAAAAAGTACAATTGACTTTTAACTTTTAAATGAGAAACAAAAGGGGAAAAAAATAAGTTCATATCATATATGTAATTCTTTAGATTTCTTACTCATTTGCACTAAAGGTCATTCTTCTTTTATACCTAATGTAAAGGAATATTATTTCCACTAAAGAATTCAGAACATTTGTAGTACAAGAAGAAATTGCATTAACTTTGAATAAAATCTCTCTCAAAACATAACTAAGAATTTTGCAATTTAAATGGATTGTTGAAATAAGTCAATATAAAATTATTTCTGATTTCTTTTGAGACGTGTAATATGGGCTATTTTCAGAAAACACAATAATGAATTCTTCTCTGACAGAGAAGGGAAGAGAATCAGAGAATGAATTGATACAACTTTCTGTCTAGGATTTGCAATTGGCTCTATTTTAGATGTAAATATTTAAATATCCATTCAGGACTTTTTACACAGTCCCATGGTTGCCTTGTACTAAATAACTTGCATTTGTAAGATTTCAACATGATGCCATAGAGCCAGGGACTTTACTGCAAAGAATATGGGCTTTTGAAATGAGTTAAATCTAGATTTGAATTTAGGCTTCTCTGCTTGACTTATCTGTTTGACTTAGTAGAGGTTACTTCACTTTCTGAGCTTCAGATTCTTACCTTACAAAATAGTCATGAGTCTCAACTGAAATAATATACAAAAATAAAATATCTTAGGCAATATCTGGCAGATAATAGATGATTAGTAAATTTTATTTGTACCCTAATGGACGACAATTCCAAAGAGAAATTAAATCTCTTAATCTTGTTTCTTTGATACTATACCCCAGCTAAATAAATTCATGACCCAGTGTTGATATTGTCTGTGATCTCAGAAGAGGATCTGGACCAAATAAGATAATGTTTCTAAACAGCTTTGAGATATCTTTATCTGCACTCTTCAGTATGAGTTCAATAAAAGTTACCTAACGGCCTAAAAGTTATAAAAAGGACTTCTCTAACTAACTAGATGGTTGAGACCACAGAAAAAAGATCAACCAAAGTTTATTAAATTTAACTTTTTAAATCCTCTCAGCAACTCTAAAGCTAAGTACTAGTATTATCCTCATTCTCTAGATAAAAAACAGAAAGTAGATCAAATGAAGGTTCTGCTCTAGACAGTAGCTATCTTAGTACAGTATGGCTATCATATATACTACTACATAACAGTAGTTGAAGTATAGCAGGAGTTACCTGCTTCAGAGTAAACCCCATATTCGACAACAGAGCCTAATACAATTAATTTTGCTATAATTAAAAGAAACAGGTATACTCAGTTTCCATGGGAAGAAACTCTTCAACACTATAAGATGTTCAAAAATAACAAGATTTCAACTCAAACGACTCCATTTCTGATGATAGAGGAAGAGAGAGAAGATTCTGTGTATGTCTGTGTATGGCATTTTATTTCTGTGCCTTACTGAGCTACTACTCATTCACATTATTCAATCTATATTGAAAATGCGAATGTTGTAATAGAAATTGCCCACCGAAAATTCAAAGATTCCATTGTCTTCAAACTGTCTTAGACCTACTAAATATGATTTTAAAACCAAGCTACGAACTCTTTCACTATTATGATATATATCTGAAAAAATTTAGAAATTATCCAGATAAAAACACATAAGCAAAAGTACATCTAAACCTTGTCATATTCTCTCCTTTATCTGCATCATGAAACTGTGCTTATTGTTTTTGATTTCATATCATGAAGGCATGAAGAGATCTCTTTGGTTTAAAATATACCATGACTTCTGTCTTAATTTTCAGATTATTTTTTTAACTTCTGAAAGCACCTTCATTAAACCCAGAAGACCATATTCCCATGTGATGAAATTGAGTCAGTATATCTACTTTGTCACCTTGAAATCAGATTATGCAGTATGCTTATTAAAAAAACAAAAAACAAAAACAAACAAACAAACAAAAAACAGGACATGACAGTATTTCTTCTAGAAAGATTGATTTTCCAGCAAGATTTGGAGGGAAAGATAATAATCACAACTTCACAACTACAGCTGCATAACTATACTTCACATGTTGTCTTGCATGTTTAGCAACTTGAGACAAACAGTAAAACATGGTCTGAAAAGAAAAATTCTATCTTGATAATAGCCGGATCTACACTTGTATGCTACTGTGACTATGCTATTGCCATTGTTGTGTTTGAACATCTGAGAAAAAGACATGTACGTGGTAAAGCCAATCTACTTGAGGAATCTAGTAATTTTTCACTTTTAAGTACACAATGGGTAGAGTGTGCTAGGATCAGAGTTAGGGTTTTATGGAAAACCCATGACTTACAAGGATAATCACATGAATGTGTACTCAAAATGATGTAATATCTACTGAGAATGATATAATATTTACTAAGTCAATTGTATAGCCAGCTTTCCTATTCTGATTGAACCCACAGATGATCAACTAGAAATCTGTTACCAGCTGATTGACTGAACTGACTGTTAACTGAATCAAGACAGATCAGTTGACAGAAGAGCCAATTCATTGTAAGTTAAGGAACCACATACCCTAAAATGAGAATTAGGGAAATTTCAAGAGGGAACTAAGATACTGGAAATGGGGAAAGGCATCATTTTTTATCAATTTTGCATAGCTCTGAAACCCTGAAACTAGATGTCACCCAGGCCTACTCTCCAATTTGATTTTCAGGGCCTGCCTAGGCTATCCAGTAAGATTTATTAGATTTCTTGTGCTAAAATGAACACAGATGAAGTGTTAAAAATGGAACATAGATGAGGTGTTAGTTGCATTGGACTTTGAGTCATCAGCAATTGCCAGTCTGTCAATCATCAATTGTATATTGAACATCCACAAGTTATACAGCAATATATTCAACTAAAATGTGATTGAATTTATTGTTAGGGTGACACATTATACTGTTGAATCAACAGTATAGTAAACTTCAGTGATTAAATTCTTGACTTCAACTATCCTTTTTGTGTGATCATGCACAAGGATTAAAGAAGATTAAGTACATAAAGCTTGTAACATGCTGTTTGGCTTATAGTAAGCACTAAACAAATACTATGATATAAGAATGGAAGAGATACTTTCTAAAGTTTGTATGAAGAGGGTTAAAAAATAAAACATCCAAACAAAAAAATTTGAGACTGATAAATCAAAAAAGCATATTATTTCAATATAGTTTAAAAATTTATAAAGCTTTTCTTGATAAGCTTACTCAGGAAATATGTTTTTTACCCCCCAAAAATGTCAGTAGTGCGCAAACTCTTTTAGATAAGTATAGAATTCTGATAGGAGAAAGAAACTTCCTAGAAACTAAAATAAATATTGTCCTCAACTTAGTGAAGTTATGTACTTTTCAATAGATTTCTTTGTTTTATGTTATTGTTATTTCATTTAGTAAGTGTTTATGTTTCACTTAATCTCTGTAGAATTAAGGACAGGTACATTTTCTTATACTTTTGTTTTTAACTCCTCCTACAATAGGGCCTTGCCAAAGGCCCACCCAACCAGTAATTGTTTATATTAGAATACTACCAACTTTCTTTTCCAATATTCCAATATCACTATATTTATTTTTCTGTAATATCACTAAATATGAACTCCTTCCATATAGTAATTCTTTGGTAGAATTTCTTTTATCATTTTCAAATACACAGTTAAAAGATAATAAACAATAAAAGATGATCATACAGAAAAGCACATATCTGAAAAGTACGTACTCATCCTGGTACAATATTTTCTAACACTGAGAAAGAAAACAAGCTAAAATAAAAAGCTTTTAAATTATAAGAAAAAAAATTCTAAAGTGATAACTTACAGTAATTTTATTGCCAGTCTAACAGTACTGTTGTTTCAGAAACAGAAATAAAAATGTCATTGTTCATCTGTTTCATGTTGTGCATTCTGATACATAAGAAAATAAAGATTGAATATTCCAAACCAAAGGATAATTCAGCCTTGTGTTTCTTTTTTTTTTTTTTTTTTTTAGGCAAAGCAACCCTTAGTTGACCTCACAGATTGCAAGAACCTTGTGAGCTTACAATCCCTTATTTTTTTATTTTTTATGCCTACAGTACCTGGTTTTCCTGGGCGGTCTCCCATACAAGTACTAACCAGGTCCAACCCTGCTTTGCTTACAAGATCAGATGGGATCAGGCTTGTTCAGCGCAGCATGGCCGTAGTCAGCCTTGTGTTTCTATGACTCTATTTCTCTATCGCTACCTAATATATATATTAAAGAATTGGATTACAGAAAACACATGTTCATAGATCTAATGAAAGACTTAAAACAAAGTAGCTAAGTCTCAAGTAAATTAAAAATGCCAGTTACTACTGGATACACTGAGGGTGCTTGCCAGGACACAAAATATTCAGTCCTGGGCAAATTGTGTGGCTTGGTAGGGACTGTAAAAAAAAAAAAAAAAAGTTGGGGGGGCACTAAATAGAATATTCAGTAGGATGAATTCTGCAATAATCTAGGTTCAATATGTAAAGGGTTCTTTTGATTTGAAGACTACTAAATCAATCCAAAAAAAAACAAAAACAAAAACAAAAAAAAAAATACTATTTGACTCCAGGATGACTGCTAATCTAAAATGTGTATTTCTGCAGACCCAAAATGGAAATGACATCTACATTTCTGTGGCTGTTTACCTGATGACATCTCAATTCAGTGCACTCAAAAAATTTCAGAAAATAGAGAAATGAACAGAATGTTAAGTGACTCAGAAGGCAAATAGCCATCTGGTCTTTCAGTTCTATTTTTTTTTTGCTGGACCTCCCTTCCTTAGAGAAGTGAAAATAATATGAATTATTCTTCCAATCAAATTGAAGATGACAAATAAATAAAAAATAAAATAAGACTACAATAGCAAATGTGTACATAAGAGCCCTTGGATATTAATAGAAATAGAAACCTATTTCATCTAAAGTCCATCTTATCTGCAAGATAGGAATAAAGCAATGGACTGGACACACCCACATTTCTCTCCCTCTCATTAAATTCTCTAGAAATGACATTAAATTATACATAAGCTAAATCTATAACAGCTCCCCAAATCAAGAAGTGTCAAAAGGACCTAGAAATGTTGAGGAATCCCAGAAAACTAGAAGACAGAAAACATATGAAATTGAAAACTGCAACTCAAAAGGTATGCAAGTTATTCTGCTGAAAAAGACGGAAATATCTGTAAGGGGGTCACAAATGTTTGCAGGGAGATATACAGAGAGCAAGAGAAGCCCATGGGTATCCAGTAGCCTGCCTGACTGAATGAATATGGCTCTCCACTTACCCACTCCACCCCTAATACCCTAGACTAGAAGAGTGATTGGAAAACTTGCATTTGAAGGACAGAGCAGTATCCCAGGGAGCCGGTGGTGATAAGTACAGGAAACTCCCTGGCCAGAGGTGAAAGCCACTTCCAATCACCCCACAACATATGCTACCCTTTTCTCACCAA
>NW_011888820.1:3038033-3043511 GCF_000151845.1 Pteropus vampyrus
ATATAAAAATTTTTAGAAAAATGTATTTCACATCTTGGTTCACTTCGTAGAATGGTAGATAAAAATTAGACCAAAAAATGGTATTATATGTGATTACAGAACATTGAGAATTCATGTGAATACAAAAAAAAAGCTGATTCAAAAAACATGTCAGCCAGCTTTTACAAAAGAATTTGTCTTAAATTGAGTATTAAAAACACAACTTTGTGTTTTTGTGACAGATGGTAACTAGACTTACTGTAATAATCATTTCATAATATATATAAATATCAAATTGCTGTGATGTACATACCTGAAACTAATAGAATACTGTATGCTAATTACACTTAAAAAAAAACACTTATACACACAGAACTACAATTGAGTTTTTAAAAATTAGTGGAAATGTCTTATGATCAAAGGTAAAATGCCATATTGAATGAAACTGACCAACTCTACTCATTAGGTTTCAATGGAGATCCAAAAGGCTTATCACATATAAGAATGAGAACCAAGCTTTTAAAGAGTTTCACATCTATTCCACATCCTAGAATTATATCCCTCTGAACACTTCCAGCATCTGTCTAATTCCTGTCACATGGTATTTGTAAGCCTGTGATACCTGCACTCTCACAAGCAAACAGCAGTGACTCACAGTTATATTCTAAAGGGATCACAAAGAGCACTTTCATCATTCCACTGGTTCCGTGGGGAGTGCTGAGAGGCTTCTAATGTGGAGAGAAACTTGCTTAGCTTTCTGTTTTTCTATGTCCTCCACAATCTCAAATCTTACCCTTTGTTCCTTCTAAGTCAAGTTTCTTCAATCTTTCCAGTGTGATGCACTTTCACATGCATTGGCTCAATCATCTCACAGATCCTGCCTCCTTACTCTATTCATCACAGTTTCTTCTTTTCCAGAATCGATATATTCTCGTACACCCCTATTTTCTTCAATATATTCACTAACTTCTGAGGTTTTTCTCTACAGTTCTCATTATCCTCTTCCACTCTCAGCTCCTCCTGAAATTGAAAACATCTAAAACAGATAGTTTTGCTATCCAATATTTTTCTCGGGTCTTCCATCCTCTAATTTCCCACACAAATTGGAATTTGGACAGTTTAGCTAGCTTCCCCATCTGACAATTACACTTGAAGTCTCTGAACTGAGAGATGTCAAGAGAACTATGTGTGTGCAAGGTGTGGGGAGGGGCTTCTTCCCAGATTTACAGAAGACACATTTGACGAAAGACAGGCCTACAGACAGAAGCCATGCATTTGGAATGTGTCAACAGTTCTGCAGACTTAATCGCGGAAATTAATTGGCTGAAGGCAAGAAAACTGAGGTTCAAAGTGACTAAGGAGCCATTTTGACCGAAGAATCTTATCAATTCTTTTCACAGTGCAAAGTTTTCACGTACAAATCTCTTTTTGTTAACCCTAATCACACAATCTCAATCTCTCTAGTCTTTGAACAGGACCCACATTACATTCTCGCAAACAAGGCAGTTATTTATCAAAAGATAAATATTTAAACTCTTTCCCTCTTTCACAATTTTATCTTCATCGATCTACCACTACATGCACACATCCACACTCACACACAACATGTTTTTCCATAGAGTCATTTTAGTGTCAATATGGGTGTTTTCATATAAAAGAAGATAAATAGGGAAGATATCCACTACTTCAAGCCCCATTTTCTTCATCTTACAAGCAGCAATTTTAGAATCCACTCCACCCTTAGACACTCTGAATTGAAAAACAACACTGCAATTCATGATCAGTTTACTATCAGCTCACATCTGCATTTTATGGCATCAATCTCTGTTTTGATAGGGATATGACCAACAGAGTACATTTAAAGAGAATTTAAAGAACAAGGTTTATCAATAAAACATCAGCAGAGAAGGGAGAAAAAGCACATCAAGTCTGAATTAACACTCAGCAGAAGATGCAGAAGTTCTATGCAGTTTCCTAGCATTTCTAGAAAAGTTTTTCTTCTTCAGCATTCTGATATGTCTTAGTGGAGCTCTACAGTTTCTTTTTCATTCTGTTTTGTTTCTCTTCTCTACAAACTCTCTGGAAACTACAAATGAAGGACACCAATCTCATTTTCGTTTCTCTCATAAAATTTTCCATTATACGAAATTCCATAACTTGCTTTTCACTCATGCAGAGAAGAACCAATTTTCCTTTTGATCTACTTCTAAAGTTAATTGCTCACAATAAGTTCATTTTTTGAAGAAAAATTAAACTTTCATCCACAGGTTACTTTGGAACCTCATGAACTGGGCTATCAAATCTTGACAGATTTTGGTTCCACTATGTCTGTTTTTATGTGTTCTTTAGGACCTCATTTCAGTTAATAAATCAAGCTTTTCACCTAGTCATATGGCAGCCTCTGACAGCACCACCAAATGTGATGCTTTGTCAAAGTATCTTCCTTAACAGTTCCGCCCTTGATTTCAGCAGAATAAAACACCATTTGCTCTATACTAAATGTATTCATATATACTCTTAACCTAACTAAAAACAGACAATATGACAGAAATATGTTACGGTCACAGTCTGATTTTGTGTCTTTGTGTTCTGGTATACCTATTTTATTTTAACTGACATGAACTTAAGGAACACAAAAATGATACTGTTGAAGTAAAGAAAATTGAAATCAAGATTGACACCAAAAAAATAAAATAATGACAGAATGTTCATAAGACTTTTTTGAACTTTGTTTCACTACAGTTCTCCAGTCCTTAGTTAATGTGAATTTTCTTGTTAATATTTGTTTCCATATTTTAATACTAGACAGAATATTCATATAGCAATTTAGACTACAAATGGCCTGCAATCAAGAGACTGGCCAAATCAAATATCCTTTATATTTAGTTTCTGGAATGAATGTATGGAAAGGAATAAACTGTAAGTTACAATCCATATACAAAAGTGTTGCATTTGCAAATACTTTATCAGAAGGCTGACAAACCCAGAACTCACTACACCAAGCACCCTAGCAGCTAATCTAAAATTGAAAGATAAAAATAAATACCAAAGTAATTCAAAATAAATTACAATTACAATTCCATTTGAAAGAGATTTATTGTGAATTCTATATAAAATTGCCAGAACTTTTGAAATAATATAAAATACTAAAATTTATCATATGTACTTGGTATCTATAGTACGGTGCCCCTGTAAAAGAAAAAAAATCTAGAAAATAGGAATGAGAATACCCTCTTAAGAGTTAATCTTACTGTTTAAGACCAACTCATAACAAAAGGATTAAAAGATACAAATTTATCTAATGAAGTAGAATGGCCCTGAAGCCAATAAGATTGAATTATCAACTGAATTAATACCTAAAAAAAGTTTTTCCTTTTGAGAGGATTGATCGAGGTCTATGTTGACAATGATCATTCTCATATACTTGTTCAAAAAAAAAAAAACCATCAAATTATAGAATAATTCCTACTGCAATTTATAGTCTGTCATATAAAAGTAATATACAGGTTAAGTCCTTTTTCTAAATCCATACTCACTAGCTACCTAATTACTCTGATGTGTGCAAAGGGAGGGATAATATGAGAATCTTACAAACTTCAAAATTCTTATTCCTGTGTAGTAAATTTAATTAGTAAATTGTTGACTCTTACAGGGTACAACTCTGTTGCCTACGTTTATGTCATTTAAAAAGACAGGAATAGTTGGACTTATCATTAAATCTTCCATTACCAGGGCAAAGTCTGACACACATCATATTCCAATAAATACTTTCTGACTAAAAGAATTTTAAGAATGTGCAATCCAAAAATCTTTAGGATAACCTAGTCTATACGGCAGTAATATTTGCTTAATAAATAGACATAACAGAAAATCTGGTTTAAAATGTCAGTTTGAGATAAGGTATTAACAAGAGTTCACTCCTAAGAAAAGTGCCCATGAGGGCAGACAAGATTATATTTCAGGATCCATAGGGTCCCGCACCAGATAATAAAAAATAGAAAATTCAACAAAGTAATAGATACCAACATCGAAATACTGTCATAATGTTGAAAAAGTCCGTGTCAGTATCTACTAAATGTATTACAGAACTTGTGGACAAGAATGACCAGAGAAGGATTTATATCTAAAATACCCCTATAATTTTGAATAATCATAAATATTTTTTCATATGGGATGAGAATAGATAGATAGGCCAGTTTAGAGATGGTAATAGAATTCTAACTCTCCAACATTTGAAATAAAGATCAGTTATAAAAAAAAAAAAGAAGGAAAAAAGAAAGAAATTTTAAACTTTAACCATAAAAAAAGTTTACATAAAAAAAAAAGGAAAGAAAAAAGTAGACCACCTATATACCCTTTATCCTAAGTGCCTCCTGTAAAGCAATATACATATTAGTTATAATTCCAAATCTATTTAACTGTGGCATAAGTAATCTCAGGGAAGCAGCTATACAAATGTACACAAATTACAGTTGAAAATAGCTATAGAATTAATACAAGTTCTAAAAAATAGGGTTCCAGTTCTGATAAGATATTAATCTAATAACTGTTGGATTCCTTGACCAAGATCAACCCTGAGAAACTAGAGAATAAAAGTAGCCAGAGAAATATTAAAGCTCAGTTCAGAAAATGAGAAAATGCCCATTTTCCAGTCATACCATAATGGTATGTAACTAGAAAGCAATAACAAGAAGAAAACTGGAAAATTCACAAATATGTAAAGATTAAACAACATGCTACCAAACAGCCAATTGGTCCAAGAATAAATTAAAACAGAAGTTAAAAATATCTTGAGATAAATTAAAATAGAAATATGACATATCAAACTGTATGAGACAGAGCTAAAGCAGTTCTAATAATGAAGTTTATGGTAATAAACACCTACATAAGGAAAAAAGAAAGAGCTCAAATAACAACCTAACTTTATAACTCAAAAAACTAAAAAAAGAACACAGACCAAAGTTCATGGGATTTTTATGCTTTATTCAGTTAATGTGGAAGGAAGGAAAAAAAATCAGCGTGAAAATAAATAAGAGACTAACAAGACAATAGAACATATTGTCTTTTTAAAAATTAGCCTTTTCTTTTTCAAAAAGGTAAAATAGACAAACGTTTATCCAGAATTACCTAAAAAATAAGAGAGGATTTAAATAAACACAATTATAAATGAAAGAGGAGACATTACAACTGATACCACAGAAATACAAAGGATCATAAGAGACTACTATGAACAATTATACATCAACAAGCTGGACAACCTACAGTAAACGAACAAATTCTAGAAACATAAAATCTACCAAGACTAAATCATGAAGAAACAGAAAATCTGAACAGACCAATTACAAGCAAAGAGAGTAAATCGGTAATCTAAAATCTCCCAAAAGAAAAGCTCAGGGCCAGATGGCATCACTAGTGAATTCTACCTAACGTTTAAAACAGAATTAATGCCAATCCTTCTCAAACTCTTCCAAAAAATTAAAGAGGAGGAAACACTTCCAA
>NW_011888820.1:3044536-3048052 GCF_000151845.1 Pteropus vampyrus
ATAAATGAAAGAGGAGACATTACAACTGATACCACAGAAATACAAAGGATCATAAGAGACTACTATGAACAATTATACATCAACAAGCTGGACAATCTACAGTAAACGAATAAATTCTAGAAACATAAAATCTACCAAGACTAAATCATGAAGAAATAGAAAATCTGAACAGACCAATTACAAGCAAAGAGAGTAAATCAGTAATCTAAAATCTCCCAAAAGAAAAGCTCAGGGCCAGATGGCGTCACTAGTGAATTCTACCTAACGTTTAAAACAGAATTAATGCCAATCCTTCTCAAACTCTTCCAAAAAATTAAAGAGGAGGAAACACTTCCAAATTAATTTTATGAGAACAGAATTACCCTGATATGAAAGCTCAGTAAAGACACCACAAGAAAACTACAAGCCAATATCCACAATAAATATAAATGCGAAAATCCTCAAGAAAATACTAGCAAACTAAATTCAAAAGCACATTTAAAAGATCTTATAACATAAACAAGTGGAATTTATCCCTCATATGTAAAGATAGTTCAATATATGGAAATCAGTTAATAAGATCCACCACATTAACTGAATAAAGCATAAAAATCCCATGATCATCTCAATAGAGGCAGAAAAAGCAATTGCAAACTCCCATGATAAAAGCCCTCAACAAACTACAAATTGAAGAAAATTACAACAACATAACAAAGGGCATATATGAAAAGCTCACAACGAATATCATACACAATAGTGAAAAATTAAACACTCTTCCTCTAAGATTAGGAATAAAACAAGAATGCTCACTCTTGACACTTCTATTCAATAAAGTACTGGATGTCCTAGCCAGAACAATTAAGCAAGAAAAATAAATCAGAAAGGAAAAGTAATATTGTCCCTGTTTGCAGGTGACATGATTTTATATATAGAAAATCATAAAGACTCCATAAAAAAAACCTTATAAATAATAAATTTAATAAAGTTACAGGATACAGAGTCAATATACAAAAATAAGTTGTATTTGTATACACTAACAATGAACCTGAAAAGGAAATTAGAAAAACAATCCCACTTATAATTGCGCCAAAAAGAATAAAACACGTGATAATAAATTTAACTAAAGAGGTGAAAGACTTGCACACTGAACACTACCAAATATTGATGAAAGAAATTAAAGATACAAACAAATGGAAAAATATACTGTATTTACGAATTGGAAGACATACTATTGTTTCAGGGGGATCATTTCATAAACTATATAAGTGTCTAACCAATGTACTATACACTTGAAGCTAATAATAAAGTTAAATTTTTAAAAAGATTCAAACTAAAAGAAAAAAAAAAAAAAAGCCTGTACTACCCAAAGTGACCTACAGGTGCAATGTAATCTCTACCGAAATCCCAAGGGCATTTTTATAGAAATAGAAAAATCGATTCTAAATTTCACATGGAACCACAAAGCAATTGTGAGCAAGAATAAAAAAGCTGAAGGCATCAGACTTTCTGCTTTTAAAATATATATTTACAAAGCTATAGTAATCAAAACAGTATGGCATTGGTATAAACACAGACATATAGATCAGTAAAACAGAATAGATAGCCCAGAAATAAACTCATGTGTTTTTGGTCAATTAATTTTCAACAAAGGAGCCAGGAACATACAATGGAGGAAAGAACAGTTTCTTCAATAATGGTACTGGAAAATTCAATGAAAAAAAGAATAAAACTAGTCCCCTATCTTACAAAAAATCAACTCAAAATGGATTAGAGACTTAAACTTAAGACCCAAAACTATAAAATTCATAGACGAAAACATAGGAGCAAGCTTCAGGACACTGGTGTTAGTTGTTTTACAGATAGGACACTAAAAGCACATGCACAAAAGCAAAAATAGAAAAGTGGGACTACATCCAATTAAAAAGCTCTGAACATCAAAGGAAATAATCAACACTGTGAAAAGTCAACCTACAGAATGTGAGAAATTGTTTACAAACCATGCATCTGAAAAGGGGTTAATTTCCAAAAATATATAAGGAACTTGGACAACTCAATAAGAAAAAAACTAAACCAATTTTAAAATGGGCTAAAGATATAAATAGACATATTTTTCAAAGAAGACATACAAATAGCCAACAGGTATATGAAAAGACGCTCACTATTACTAATCATTAAGAAAATGCAAATCAAAACTACAGCAAGATTTTACCTCACACCCATCAGGACGGCTATCACAAAAAAAAAAAAAAAAGTGTTGGGAGATGTGGAGAAATCAGAACCCTTATACACTGTTGGCGGGAATCCAAAATTTTATAGCTGCTATAGAAAACAGCATGGTGCTTCCTCAAAAATTAAAAATAGAATTATCATATGATCCAGCAATCCTACTTCCAGGTAGTCATTCAAAAGTATTGAAATCAGGATCTCAAAGAGATAGTAGCGCTCCCATGTTAATTGCAGCACTATTCACAATAGCCAAGATGAGGAAACAACCTAAATGTCCATGGACAGATGAATGGATAAAGAAAATATGGTATATACATATAATGGAACATTAATCAGCCTACAAAAAGAAGGAAATTATGCAATAGCATCAACATGATGAACCTTGAGGGCATTATGCTAATTGAAAGAAGCTAGTAACAGAGGACAAATACTGCATGATTCCATTTATATGAGATCTAAAATAGTTGAACTCATAGAATTAGAGTAGTAGAATTGTGGCCGCTCAGGTCAGGGGAAGGGGAAATGAGTTATTAAACAACATGTATAAAATTGCAGTTATAAAACCTGAATAACTTCTGGAGATCTGCTATACAGTTGTGTATATAATTAACAGTACTGTATTTAAAATTTTGTTAAGAGGACGGATCTCATGTTAAGTGTTCTTACAAGCAAGTAAAAAAAAAAGTAATGGTCAAGAATGGTACAAGAATCTCTGTTATTACTATTTCTATTCAATACTGAGTTAAAGACCCTAACTAGCATAATAGAAAGAGATCAGAAACATGAAGATTAGAAATGAGGAAATAAAGCTGTTATTATTTGCAAGTGATATGATCAACTGCAGTTTAAAAACTAAAAATTACTGGATCTATTGACAAGATGGATAGATATTTAAAAGTCCACTGAATTTCTATACAAGAGTATCAAACAACTAGTAAATTTAATTAAAAGGCATCATTTAACAATAGCATAAAAGAACACAAAGCACCAAAGTGTACCAAAAGGCATTCAGGATCTCCACAGGAAACTGTAGAACTTTACTAAAATGAATACTGTTTTATCTAACATAGGCTAACTCTTTTTTAATCTCCAGAACACTCTGCTCCTTGGTCACTGTTTCTAGAAAGCAGTTTCTCAGAGAAAATAGAGTCCTTTCTGCCCTTGACACCTTGGCACCTTCAAAACAGTGCTCTATTTTCCCCAGTTACCCACTGGTTTCCCTGGTTATCACCTTGGAAGAAAGTCTGTGTTGTCAGAAACCCAGGATAATCAAGTTAGACCAAACACTTCTCTCAATATTTCCTCTCACAA
>NW_011888820.1:3048582-3085717 GCF_000151845.1 Pteropus vampyrus
TAGTTGAACTCATAGAATTAGAGTAGTAGAATTGTGGCCGCTCAGGCCAGGGGAAGGGGAAATGAGTTATTAAACAACATGTATAAAATTTCAGTTATAAAACCTGAATAACTTCTGGAGATCTGCTATACAGTTGTGTATATAATTAACAGTACTGTATTTAAAATTTTGTTAAGAGGACGGATCTCATGTTAAGTGTTCTTACAAGCAAGTAAAAAAAAAAGTAATGGTCAAGAATGGTACAAGAATCTCTGTTATTACTATTTCTATTCAATACTGAGTTAAAGACCCTAACTAGCATAATAGAAAGAGATCAGAAACATGAAGATTAGAAATGAGGAAATAAAGCTGTTATTATTTGCAAGTGATATGATCAACTGCAGTTTAAAAACTAAAAATTACTGGATCTATTGACAAGATGGATAGATATTTAAAAGTCCACTGAATTTCTATACAAGAGTATCAAACAACTAGTAAATTTAATTAAAAGGCATCATTTAACAATAGCATAAAAGAACACAAAGCACCAAAGTGTACCAAAAGGCATTCAGGATCTCCACAGGAAACTGTAGAACTTTACTAAAATGAATACTGTTTTATCTAACATAGGCTAACTCTTTTTTAATCTCCAGAACACTCTGCTCCTTGGTCACTGTTTCTAGAAAGCAGTTTCTCAGAGAAAATAGAGTCCTTTCTGCCCTTGACACCTTGGCACCTTCAAAACAGTGCTCTATTTTCCCCAGTTATCCACTGGTTTCCCTGGTTATCACCTTGGAAGAAAGTCTGTGTTGTCAGAAACCCAGGATAATCAAGTTAGACCAAACACTTCTCTCAATATTTCCTCTCACAACGGTTAGTTTTTCTCTTCTACTGAATCCTCCCTTATCACCATACGCATTTCCTACTTGTTAGCAAAATTGGTCCTCACTTGTATATTTTTCCATTATTTATGCCCAACACTATTAACTCTTTACAAAATATGAATTCTCAAAATGCACATCTGCATGGCATGTGTGTCAGTGTGTATCTACATGTATGTATTTATCCCCTACAACATAATTGTATAAATCTGTTATGTGCATAATTCTAGGGCCTATTCAGAATCTTTGTACACAAACGCCCCACTATTCATATAAATATGGAGGGCAGAGGCAGACTTTAAAAAAATGAAATGTACAAGTAATCAAGTAGTTTCTCAAGAACTTTTAATTAAAGTTATTTAAAACATTATGCTGTTAATTCTTTTTCTTCTAACTATTCTTCCTATAGTAGTATATATCCTCAGAAAGAAGTAAAAAAAAATTTAAATATATCCCAAAGACGTAGAATATGAAAAAACATATATATTTAAAAGGTGAAGTTAGGAAAGTGGTTAATTTGGTACATCAAAATGTCTTCAGGCGTGATATGATCAGAATTACCTAAGATGTGTCTAAAAACCAATAGAATTACAATTGAATAAAGCAAATACTGATGTGGTGAAAATTATTTTAAGCTATGAAAAAAATTAAACTTACACTTCCATTTAATTCAAGTCTTCAAACTATAAGCCAGCTGGATGAGAAGTGAATTTGTCTGGGCATGAATAGCTATTCAAAAATCTCCTACCGATTCCCTCCTCCCACAAAAAAAAAAAAAAAAAAAAAAACATATATTTATAAAGTTCACAGAAGTCTATTTCATAAATTTAAAAATCTCAAAATAATAGTTACTATACACTCTGCTACAACACACTTTCTCCTTGAGTAAAATCTGTGATTCAGTTTCAAGGGTTCAGCCCTTCTTCTGAGTTGCCTAGGGAGAATGGAAAACTATGCTGTTGAAGGAAAAGCCCTGGAAATTCATCATGCTTGTTCACTTGCAGCCTCGTCAATGTGCAACACATCTAATACACCTTCACTGTCACCTCAGAGCTTCCTTTCTTATCTTAATTTGTTTTCACCCAGCCTAATCGCCACCTCAGTGCACTGCATCAAAGGCATTGTTGTTGCCTCACCAGTTTACACCAGGTATTTACGCCCGACATTGTAATTTTCCCTGGTTTACCATTTGTTCTGGCTTTATATCACCCTTTCAGAGCCCCCACAAACCAAATACCGAGAGTCTCTTTCCACACAACAAGCACCCCTCTAATAATAACTCAGTCACATGGGTAATTTTTTCTCTTGAGGACTCACAATGCTTTAACACATAAAATCAAAATCAAGTTCATGAATAGCAGCTCTGCAGCTAAAAAATGCTTTCAAAACTCAGTTGATTCAAAAGCATCCAAAAGACCCATATCTTCTGACATTCTCAATCCCATCCTAGACTTCTCCAGACCTGTCCTCAATCACTTCTTACACACATAAACCCTTATGTGAACCACACCAAACTCATGAGTCACTTTATGACTCTGTGCCTTGGTCCATACTGCTCATTCTGCTGGAAAGTCCTTCCCTTTTTTTTCGTACTTAAACTCCTACTCATTTTGAGATCCAGATCGAAATTCACCCCACATCTGCAGCTTTGCCAACATCTCCATCTGACTTTTAGTCAAAAAAAAAAAAAAAAAAAAATCTTTCTCAGATGGTCTCCTGCAGATCTTTATATACACTCCTGTTATAGCATTGTATTCTGACACTGGCTTTATGCATTGGTCTTCCTTGAATCTAGACATTTAACTGATTTTAATGAACATTTGTCATTTGGGGGCTACACACGTCCAAAAACTCTTTCCTATTTGGGGTAGGGTTGTCAGAATTAGCAAAAACAAATACAGGACACTCAAATTTGAACATACTTACACTAAAAAATTAACTGCTATTTGTCTAAAATTCAAGTTTAAGGTAGAGTTAGTGGCATCCTTCCCAGACTATTTTGGCTGTAGCCATAACTGTTTATTCCATCATGATTCCTGTTTTTCTGTGCTTAATTCATGGACTTTTCACCAATTCTAATTTCAAAATCCCACTTTACTTTTCTTTATATCAATTTTCACCATTCAGTGTATTACATATTTATTTGTTTAGTGTCCATCGTCCTTAGCTGAAATACAAACTTCTACAGAGAAGGACTGTGCTTTGTTCCCTGCTTTATCTCCTAAGCTCAAATTAGGGCTTACTTAGTGCATGGTAGGTGCTCAATGTACTTTTGAATAAGGGAGGAAAGAAATGAATTCTTCCAAATACATTTTCCATTTAAATTTAACCAGAAGTGAGTTTTGTTTTGAAATCAAAATATTTGTTGCACATTAAATTATTTTAAGAAGTAGATATAAGAGTAACTTAAAACAGTTATCATGTTGGGTAGCACAACAAAATGACTCTGGCAAAGTCTACAAGTTTTAGCACCATACAAAGTAGGCTCAGTAACTAAGAATCCAGATAAAATAAACCATCCTCCAATTTGTAGCCCTAACACCAAGATGATACTGCTTCTATGGTGTAGGCTTTATGCTTGAAAAAGACTTAATGAAGGCAAGATTTTTTTTTTATAAAAAGAGAAAAATTTTCTAATAAATTAGAATGACTCTTCCCCCATTTCTTTTTTTGTTAATTTCATTTTATAGAACATAATATTAAATAAATCCTTGTTCACGCATATCATAAAGTGGTCAAAAAGAGGTTTTTCTTTGCTGTTTCCACATGACATTTTTGCAAAAGTGGGCTTTTAGTAATTGTTTTTTTTTTTCTAAAAATGAACATCTTTATGAAATCAGAGCGTGTTATGGTTAATTGAGGTATAATTGACACATTAGTTTCAGGTGTATAACATAATGATCGGATATATATATACACTGCTGAATTATCGTCAATAATAAGTCTCATTACCATCCATCACCAAAGTTACAAAAACATTTTTTTGTGATAAGAATGTTTAAGATTTACTCTCTGGGCAACTCTCAAGTATGTGCTACAACATTATTGACTATAGTCACTACTCTATGCATTACATTCCCATGACTTATTTATTTTATAACTGGAAGTTTACACCTCTTGACCTCCTTTACCCATTTTTCCCCGCTCCACCCGCCCCGCCCACCCCCTCCCCCCACACACACACAAACCTCCTCTCCTCTGGCAATCACCATTCTGTTCTCTGTATCTATGAATTTTGTTTTGTTTTTTAGATTCCACATAAAAGTGAAGTCATATGGTATTTGTCTAACTCCTAAATGGAGGACCCCAAAGGGTCCACACGACAACCTAAACTCATTTAAACCTAACTATATCCAGATGCCATGAACAACTGCTAAAATCTTGAATCTAAATTTCATTTATTACGCATACTTCCCTTTTAGGATCCACATTCAGTGCTTGTTATAAATACTCCATTGACTTGTGAACCTCAACAATACCTCTATGTAGTAAAGCCAGTGTGGAATTTTCCCTATTTTTCCTGACTTCTCTGCGGACTTCCACATAGTTGATGATTCTCATACACACTTTTCCTTTGAATTCTGTGACATTACACCCCACTGGTTTTCTTCTTATCTTACTAGTTGTTCTTTTTCGGTCTTCTCTAGCTGCTTCTCCTCTGACTTTTAAATATTGAGTTTTAATTATTCTAGGCTCTCTTCTCTTTGCACCCTTCATTATTTTCTTAGATAAATCCATATCAATTCCAGGCTTTGTATGTAACACAATGACACCTAATTTGATATGTCTAGCTCACAGAGCTCCACTGAACATGAGACCTTTATATTCAACTGCATAATTGATATCCCGGGCAGATATCTCATAGGGCCGTGATACTACGCAAGCAAAAATCAACTCATGATAGTTCTTCAAACACTGGTCTTTGTTCTGGTTGCATTATTAAGTCAATGGCAGTCACCAAAGTTCCAGAGCACTGATTAGGATTCAAACGGAGGCTCTAATTTTATCTCAGATACCTAACTCAGTTCCATACCAAGTAGTTATATAACCTCTCTAGCTTCAGGGAATGCTATTATATTATTAACTAGATGAATGAATAAAGAGTCAGTATCCAAGAGTGTTGTTCCCTCCATTCTATCTTATTTTTCAATTTCCGCTGGTATTTCTCCAGTATATTTTTCTCTTGTTCACATCTGTCTTCATGCACAACTCTTTTTATAGAATTACCTCAGCATCTGACTCTGTTTTCTTATTTAAGTTTTGGTTTTGGAAACCATGGCGCTTCCCTTGCTAATAGTCTTTCTGTTTCCTGTCTCCAAACACCTTACCTACAAAACAATACTAGTTATCCATATTACTAATTTTAGGTAAATTTTAAGTGTTATGATTTTAAGTTACAAAAATAAAATATATTGAAATTAGTAATTTTAGTTAGAAAATAATTTTTTAGAAATAATTATTTCTAATCTTTCATCAAAATCTCTATATGATGGCAGTGATAAATAGTAAAATTTATAAGAGATATAGGTTAGGTACATATCTGGGTTGATTTATTTTCTTAGTCTTAAAAGTCAATCAGAATGACTTATAACTAGAACTATCTAGTTAAAAAGTTAAACACTGATCCAAAAATTATGAAGAAATTTCACATCAAACTCTACTTTTAATGCTCCTTAAGAACATAAACTGGAAACTACATATTAAAATGTTTTAATTTGGAAGACTGCAGCAAATAGATTTCCATTTGCTACGTTGTATTTGGCTGTAAAAAGTAGTTTTGTGGTGGCATTTAGATACTTCTGTAAAATATAACTATGATATGTTTTTCTCTGATGAGTGAAAAAAATCACCAATCACTGAGTAGAAATCAAACTCATGGTTTGAGCCATTTGCTCCATAATTTAGTCTTATTTTAAATCCTGGTATACTTTCATCAAAAAAAAAATAGTTATGATATTTCTGTTTTAAAGCAATAGGTTAGCCTTTTCAAGATTCAAACATAGCACTAAGATTCATCATCTGAACAAGCCATTGAAATTATTGGCATAACAAGTATCAAGAAGAAATATTCCATATCATCTTCATTTCAAAAACTGCTGCAAGTACCTGTTTCCCATTAACAGAATACTCCAGTGGGGGAAAAAAAAGTCATAAATTCCATCCACTTATTCTCAAACACACTGAAAGTACAACACTGACAATAATTTCACTGTATTCATAATTTTCACAATTTCATTTCACTGAATGAAAGCAATTGTTTCCAATCAAATGTTTACTGTGACTAAAGCTGTTTGTTCCTTGGTGTTCGAGGCAGTCTCTTTTATCCATCCAGGAATCCTATTTCTTTCTATAGAAATTGATCATATTCTGCCATACCAATCCCAGAACACCTTTTCTACTTTCCAGCACAGCTCAAATATAATCATTAACGCTTTTTTAAAAAATCTCTTCTGTGGCATTATATTCAATGGTGACCAAAATATAATCACTGAACACTTTCCTCTCATATACTCACTGCATATTTACCAAGAATGTATTCATGTTCAGCACATCACTGGTTTTGTCCAACTGAAATGGCTTAGTATTTAGTAAATTTAGTAAATACAGGATAACAACTACTTTTCTAAATCATATATTCTTGATATTAGGCAACGACTGAAAGTGTTATTCAATTTAAAAATTGTAACATGATTTTTAAAATTTCTTTCTCAACATTAATTGTACTAGTTTATAATCAATACTTGTACTTTTCTTAAGGAATGTAATAGTAAAAAAAAAAAAAAAAAACCATAGTAATTTCTGTATCTTCTTTAATTTAATGGCAATATTCAATAACTTCCTATGTAAAGTTTAAAATTTTTTAGCTCTCAAAGATTTGGAGTTTTCCCAGATTTCCAGTTTTACCAATTGCCTTTTTCTTCCCTTTTTTTGTCTCCAAAGCTTGTGATTGCTATGCTCTAACAACTTGGAAATCCCAGTGGTTTTCTAAATAAGCACAATTTTATTCTTGTTATTATTCTAGAAAAATCTGGATTGATTTGATTTACCAGTACTTTGAAAATAGCATCATTATAAGAATAGCTTTTGTCTATATGTGACAAAATTTCAGATCCTATAAAATTACATTTTCACATATTCATCTAAATATTCATTGTATTTCTTACCTGCCTTTTTTTTTTCTTTTTTTCTTTTTTTTGGCTGTTTGTGTAAACTTATTACATTTAATTATTTTTTCTGAGTACATATAATTATTTTCTATGTTTAGATAATCTATGATGATGTGTTTATTTTATACTTTTTAATCACTGTTTTTATAAAATATTTTAATCGATTTTTCATGAATTGGGACTAAAATGCAAAACTGTCAAAATAAATGTGAACTCAGTTTCAGCAATAAGCAAATGATACGCAAACACTTTAGCCAAAATAAACTATTCCCTAATAACTAAATTCAAACCAAGATGAACTGACCTATTTTAGTACATGTAGCACATTTAAGATTGTAAAAAAAGTACCAGAATTTCTGAAAATTTAATAGTCTTCTACTTTAAAGCTGTGAAATATATGTAAACAAAAGTATTTCTTTTCTTTTTCCTTTATAAATATCAAATCAGTTGACAGGCCAATGCGTAGTAACCTGGTATTCAAGAATCACATGTTGAAAAAATTTGTTCCATACATTAACATATGTGTTCCATGGTCAAATATCTTTGGGAAATTCTGGGCTAAACAGTCTACCATGTTTCTTTCCTGAGACTCTCTAAGAGCAAAGAGTTAGCATGTAACATTCATTACCTGAGCTTATTTCAGCAGAGCCTCTCTTCCCTTTCTATGGAAGTTGCCTTTGGAACATGATTTGGAAACAAATTTCTTATTTTTTTCCTTTTAATTCCAGCTGAAGTTCATTGATAAGTGAGTTTAATGAGTCTAAGCAGGTCTCATTTATGGCTTAGATTTATGCCCCCAGAAAAAAGCTCATTCCTCATTAGGCATGTCAATTTACTTCTTTCTGCAGTCCTCTGTTGAAAATATGCACCATCATTAATTGTTAAGAATTATAGTTGTATTTATCCTACTCACTAATGCCCAAACTTTTCTTGCATCATTAGAATTTCATGTAATCTGTTTATTTGTATCTTCTGGTAAAGGTTATATAGCTTCATCTTCTAGGCTCTCAGGTAGCTCCCAAAGTAGTGAATTTTCTTTCCTTCTCTTACTCTGCTTTGTCACATTCATCCGCTTACCAATTTCTTCATCCTGGCACTGATATTCCTTTATCACAGACATTTTTTCTTCCTGTCTCCCTCTTGGATTATTTCTTCTACCTTGTCTAAACATATTCAGCACTTTAGCAGCAAATCATAACATACACACACACACACACAAAAGAAACCACTGCTTTAAAAATGAAGTGGATTTCTTTCTTATAATTGATTCTAATTCTGAGGAGATAATGTGACTTAGTGGGAAAGTGAGATCATTCTGGGTTCAAATCCTATAAATTACCAGCTCATGAACTTTATGAAAGTTTCTTATCCTTATAGAATCTCAATTTTCTCATTTGTGAAATAGATAAAATATCAGAATGTAGCTGTGTGGTATAAATTATCCTGGAAAACAACAAGTACATAATAATCCTTACCCTTATCCTGTTTCCTTAGAGCAAAAGGTATTTGCAGAAGTCAGACAAATTACTTCGATCTCATTTACCTCATTTGCCAAGAAAGAAAGTTAAACCAGATAATGTTAAAGACCTTGAATTTCTAGCAATTTGTGATTAGGAGCTTAAGGAATCTTACTTTCACCTCTTCTTACAGGAATCCAGCCATATGTCATCACACATAATTGGGAACTGAAGAAAAGTAAACACAGAATGCATGTTGGAGGTCACCATGGCAATTTCCTGGGTGCCCCTATTTGGTGTCTCATGATGACTTAATTACAGCCTTTCAGGGGCTTCTCCAAAAATTCCTCTTATAGTCACAGAAATAGTTCACTTGTATTTCTCTTTATTTCTTAGGCCACATATGCTTCTCTGAAACCCAGAGATTTCCAAAAGTTTTATTAAGAATTCACGTATTTCTGCAACGAATTTTAGTCACTATTTTCTGTGAATACAGATTAAAGATATTCTGGGCACCAACTTTATAAATGAAGAGTGGCTCTTCTGTTTCTAAGGGAGTTGCATATCACCTTAACAGTCTTCTTTAATAGAAGCTTGGTTTCTATTCTTCTCTCTTCATTATAGTATTAAGAAACATGTAAATCATTGAAATAGGACTTCATTAGGGTTGTTGATAATTATTTTCTTTTCTTTTTGATTCTCTTCCAATGGAATGAATAAATATAAATAGAAGAGTGCATATATTACTATACTTTAAAACCATTGCACAAAATGATGTCTTTAGCATGAATTACCTGCAATGTTTTCTAACATCCCATATGATAGGTACTGACTCCTCAACACTTGAAAATTACATGGAAAATTAAATCAATTCAACTAGCTGAGATGTATTAATGTAACATTATGTGTCCGACAAATTCACTCAAGCTAAAAGCAATTACCATTAAATCAGTAAGTTCAATTTATTTATATAATTGTCTCAATTTTTTAGAAGTCTGCTTTGCCACTCCCTACTCACTCTTTTTTTCTACTACACATATCATAGTTAATAGGTTAACTTGCAAGCAATGTTTCTAAAAAGTGGGAAACTATTAATTATTAATGATATCAAACATTTCACACATCTTTCATGTTTATAAAGATTTGCACTTGCACATCAAATGTCATTAATATCCTTTGATAACCATTTATATTTTGTAATCAAAGCAGGCAATGTTCAGAGAGACTGGATGACTTGCCCAAGATCTTCCGGCTAATAAAAGGTAGAACTGAAATAAAAGCTCAGGTCATCTGACTCCAATGTCTATGTTTAGGCACTGTCTCACAACTTATTATATTGTAACTATAAAAATTAACATTTAAAATATTCTCAATGTATATCTAATCATTCAGGTATCCCAACATTGTCCAAATGTGTTTTAAAAGTTCTAAAAGAAATGTGACCAAAAAAATGACTTTAATATAATCCTAAATTTTTAAGTGAGAAGTCATGTTTTATTTATCCTGTGCCTTTTTCATCTCCAGTCTTTGATCATGTATTATCATTGTTTCAAATAGAGAAAGTAATTTTGTGTATGATAGTATTTAAAAAGACCTCCAGCCTAGAATATCTCCTCTACTGTCTATTATTTCTTTATATGACAAAAAAAATCGTATGTAATACAGCCACCCTATGAAATAGATCACACATCTACCTTTGATCAGGTAATAATACTTTAGAGAAGGAAGCTAATAATATCAGTTAGCAAACGTAGTGAGATCTACAGTTTTCACTGAGGTGGGGGGAGCGGGTCTGTCTTGTTTTGTGTATTTGTGGATGATGGGCAAGGATGCAGAGTATTATTTGGAGGTTGGAGGAAGGAAAAAGATAGCCGTGGGGTATTAAAACATAATGCTCAGTATAAAGGCCCTTCTGTCATTATTTGCCTGGAGTCCAGCTGCTCTAAATTGAGTTAATTTTACAGAGCATTAACACTATTAGGTAACCATGAGAAATCTTGAGGCTACTTACCCTCTAATCTCCATACCACCAAACACTCTAATTTAATATTGCTAGCTCTCTTTCTGATCCCTGTCTTTCTGTGCAAAGCATGGGTCCTCACATGGCCAAAGGCATTGGTATTAGGAAAAAAATCTCTGTAACAGGTCAATGTATCTTTGATAAAAGAAAGTGCCCAGGGCACTCAACTTTTCTACTCCATGCTTAAGAGAAGAGCCCATATCTTTGCATATGCTCTTCAAACAGCCTAATACACATTTCAATTTCTGCTATGTTTGGAGTATTATACAAATTCAAGGTTTTTCTTGTTTAAAAAAAAAAAACTGATATGTGACAAAAGATGAAATTTTCCATATGAAATTTGCTACTGAGACTTGCATCTTTATGATTTGTTATCAGACCCTGCTATCCTACAAAGCATAAATAAAAATGTAACTTTCATCTGCATTTCAAACTGAGGTGAAAGTACAAAAATTAAACATTTTCATTCTTTTCTCAGTATCAGTCACTCTCTGTGTGCTCCAAAAACAGCAAGACATACTTCCTGCTGCCTCTCCTCCAGAGTGATTTCTTGGAAAGGCCATAAGAAAAGAATAACTTGCTATTAGCACATCTACAACACATAATTTACAGCTCTACCTACCTATTCAGCATTGAAATGGAATTACCATGCAGCTTGAAAAATAAGGACAAAAGAGTTTTCTAACTGTCAGCTACAATCAAACAGGTAAAATAAAATACACTTACCAACTACCAACATATAAAGAAAACAACCTCTTGATTTCCATTAGAATCTGGGGGGTTCAATTATTGAGGAATAAGGATTCAGTAAGAATGTAGTCATGTAAATATCTATTTAATATGTCATAGGTCATCCAAGGGGAAAATGGACCAAAGTAAAATTACTTTTAAAAAATTAATTAAAACCCAATCTATTTCCATGTCAGAAAGCACTTCTTGCCTCATCTAGATATTGCTACCACAATGTATATATGTTTTTGTGTTGTGTGGGTATGCTGATGTATGTGGGTGGGGTTTTATGTTAGATTTTTTTTTTTTTTTAAGAATTTAATTTTAGAAAAAAGCAATCGTATCTTGCTGGGTAACTAAATGAATCAATCTGTCTAAACAATTTTGCACAAGAACTATATCTACATTCCAGCATCTTGAAACTATTGTAAAAGCACACACCAACAAAATTAAATTAATCCTTGGTGGATTATAAAGGTTGTTGTTAATAATGCTCATCTGAACTTAAGGCTTCAAGTGTTGCATGTCTGCCAAAGCACAGAGACACTGCAAAGAGGGAAACCAAGGACAGGCTTGAAACAAGAGTGTGCTTTCAGCTTCAACAGGTACAAACTGCAGACAGGAAATAGATTGTTAACAAAATAAATTATTTCCTGCCCTCCTGTAATTTTTCACAATCTGTGTGGCAAAGATTTCACTTGACACCATCAACATATTCTTAGCATCTGTAGCCATTTACTGTGACCTAGTGTATAAAGCAGCCTCCTCCAAATAAACAAACACCAGATTCTGCATAATGCAAACTGCCTTCTGCTTTCCCAAGTGTATAATGGAATTAGAAAAACGAAACTGGTCCAAATGCTGCATTTATTTAACAAGGTGGTTATACAGAAAGCAAGCATTTATGAAGTCTCTTCTTATTTTCAAACTTCTGGCTCAATTTACACCAAAACAAATTCTAAAGTGCACCTCCATGAAAACATTTAGCAAATAATGTTCCTCCCTGAACCCCACAAGCACACACAAACACACCCACACAACCTTATCCTTTTCTCTACCCCACTCCTTTCCTCCACGAATGAAGAATTCAAATCAATTTGCTATTGTTGTTTTATTCAAAGTAGGTACAGAGTAAGGCCACTTGCTGAGAAAAGATTAGAGTCAATGTACAAACACTTGAGAGCACTCTGACACCACATAGAGGCATAACTTATTAAAAAAAAAAAAAAGTCTATGTGTTTTGAACCCTGAATATTTATAAGTAGGCCATTCTGAGTAATATTCTGCTTTGAAACTTCAGAGAACTACAAATATCACATTTTCATGCTGAGAAGATAATGTTTTTATACTCAAACAAACAAACAAAAAAACTGGCCTCTCCAAGTATGTCTTTTGAAAGCAAATGATCCCTATTTAAAAAGGCAAAAAAAAAAAAAAAATCAAATATAAAAAATAACACAAGGGTCTGAAGAAAAGTTAACTTAACTGTCATGCTTAATTGTCATGACCATGAGAAACCCTTTGACTAAAAGATCACTTAACATCACTAAATTATAGAATTGGACGACCCTTTAAGGAGCATTCAGTTGATCTCTTTGCTAATGATGAGGAAATTCAGAGTTACATTTCTTCAGAGTTAAATATGAAATGTGTAGTGGAACCACAAGAACCCCAGTCTCCAGTTGTGAGATCAGTATCCAGTTGTGCATGTTGTCCTATACTGTGCTCTCTATAACTCAGAATCAGAAGGCAACTCAGTTGCTTAGCTTTAATTTGGGCTTCCTAAGGATAGTAAAAATCTAAAAGTTTACTACAGAACCAACGCTGTGTTTTACACAAAATAATCAACTCATAAATATTTTGATAAAGATTATGATTCCAAGCAATAAGATTCATGTACTATTCTTAAAATGAAACAGATCCCAAAATATTTGAATGGTGGTACATTCCTATCCAAAAATTGATACAATACTGTCTATGATAACAGATCTATCTCTCAGCTGCTCACACTTACCTCCTTCACCCTTGCTTGATTAAAAAGACCTAGAGCTTTGCTATGTAAGGAAATGAGATGGACACACTACTCACCCAGGTATCTAGCTCAAGGTAAGCTTGTGAGGGGAAGGAATTTGAGAATAACTAAAATCAAGGAATGCTCTTCTTGCTATTAACTGAGCTTATTTGAACAAAAGTCTTGAACTGTCAGAAATGACTAGATATACTTTATTCTCACTGTTAACTTACCCAGTCACATATGGGAGCTCTAGAAAAACACTGACGTCTCCCTCTGCTACACTACATCAAGCAGCCACATGTTGTCCCACTCACTGTAAACAGACTGTCACTTCCAGTGCAGAAGCTGTCATAGGATGGAAAAAGTTATCTGAGTGTCTGACAGCCAGACAGCCCATTTTGGGGGAAGAGCACAGGGTCAAAGCCCTTGCCTAGAGTTCAAATATTTTTTCTGAGAATAACAACCCTGACTGAACTGTCAGTGTTCTAAATATATTTTCCTTAGTTCAAGATTTTTCAATCAGTGGTTAGTCATTTCTGGGGCTAAAAAAGAGACTGAGTTTTCTAAGAAGTTTCTTCTTCATCAACAATCTTTTCTTTTTCAACAAAGAGTTATAGAAAACTCAAGTATCTGGATCAATGATATTCTTGAAAATGATAAATATGTAAGGCAGGAGAAAAAAAAAAACCCTTCTGGAAAACTTCTTTGGAAGACATAACCTAGATGTAATTAATACCAATGTTTGAATGTGCATGTCTGGATCAAAATGCAGACACTTTGTTATAATCACAGAAAGATAAATACTTTATGATACATAAAGATGTGAGTGAAATGAAACCCATCAAATGAAATCATAGTTTTTTATATCAAGGCTAATTTTTATTTTTTATTTTTTCATTTTTAATTTTAATTTTTATGTTTTTCAATAGATTAGGTCAATTAGAGAAATTAAGAGATGAACCTTAGAAAAGTTGTAAGTATCCTATGTAAATAAAAATTAAATAGAGAATGTGATTAAATAGGCTTTGCCTTATTTTTTAATCCTGATGAAGTCATTTTCACTCTCATTAATTTGTGTTTGAGAGGAAGTGTGTATTTATTATGCTTTTAATGCTAATGTTTACATAAATTAGCATGGGATGAGCTTGGTAATTTAGAGTTCATTGAAAAATCCCATGACATGGTATGCCCTGTCACAGGGAATACCATTATAAACCCAGTCAACATTTTTCAGAGGGTTCCAGTCAAGAAGATGGAGTAGATAAACACTGTGCATGCCTCCTCCCATGACCATACTAAAATTGCAACTAAATTATGAAACAGTCAAGCTGGAGAACCATCTGAAAACTAGATAAATAGAACTCCTATAACTAGGGATATAAAGAGGAGGCCACATTGAAACTGGTAGGAGAGACAGAGATGCAAATCGCTGGTACCACATCCATATGTGGTAGTTGAGCATCAGGAGAGTTATATCAGCTATGGAGGTCCCCTCCCCTCCCACCAGAGGAATGACAGGTCCTGGGCCAACACCATGACTCCCCAGTCCAGGATTCCAGTGCCAGGAAGAAGAGTCCTCATAAAATCAGGCTGTAAAAATCATTAGGGATTCCAACCATCTGGGTGAGATGAAAGGCAGCTGGAAATCCAGACGTCCCTTTAGATATCTGACTCACTTGCTCGTAGGCACTCACCTTGGGCTCTAGCAGAAGGACAGCAGCTTGGGAGGTGCCAGAGACATACAGGGAAAGACTGAGTTGTGTGGCTTCAGGACAAGGGATAGAGGGACAGCCACCATTATCCCTTTGTTGAGCCCTCCTCCTATGCAGCCTACAAGATGGGTTCCATCTTGCCTGTGTTAAAGCCTCCCTCAACATGGAGAAATCTGAATCTGCATTGTCCTGGTGAGATCTGCTTGCTCCACCCCAAGAGACTCCCTGAGACCTTACGCCACCTAATTTGCAAAATGCTGATGAAAATTTCATTTCTGGGCAACCAGCCACACCCTGTACTCTTAGAATGATGTTCCTTTAGCAGTAATCAACAGGCCTTAGCCCACATAACTCGAGAGACACTTTCAGTGGTGGCCAACCAGCCCTGGCCCAAAATGCAGTAAATCTTGAACAAATAAATATTAGAGGTCTGGAGGACTGAACAGGCAGTGGCTGGCCTCTGTGTAATCTATGACTTTTGTGAGTGTTACAAGCTCAGAAATGGCACCAAATCTGAATTTGCACTAACTTGAGAAACACCACCTGCCCAAGAATAGTGACTCCCTGCTTCATCAACTTGCATACTACCTGAGGCTCGTTCAGCCTCTGAGCCTTAGACAGCTAGCAGGTAGCCTCAGGCCTTGGAATGCCAGAGGCCTTTTGTTGAGTTGCCTCAGGCCTGGAACTGATGGTAGCCAGTATTAGATTACTGTATGGCCTCTTCCACATGTCTCAAGGTCTAGCACAGAGAGCTACCAACTACATACAGCTTTGTAGCTCCTACCAGTTAGCCCTGGGCCAGTTACAGGCAGTAGCTGATCTTGACCTGCACAAGAGCCCCTCCTAAGGGGTACCAAAACCAACACACCTGGAGGCTACCTGATTAGCCCCACAATCAGCACACTAAAGGGTGGTCTCAACAAGCACACAAACCCACTGGGGCAAATCACACTCCATGGGGTCAGCCCCCACACAGCAGCGCATATGCTGTGGGCATGGCCAATCTTCACAGCTGGTCAGCCTTAGAGTCAATCCCACCCACTGATATGCCAACCGCAATCAAGGCTCAACTACAATAGGAGGGCACACACAACCCACACAAGAGACACACTTGGAGAATCTGCCTCAAGTGATCAGAAAGACTGTGCCACTAAGCCACATAGGACATCTACTGAATAAGGCCACCCATGTAAGACTGGTAGATGTAGCAGATCTACCTAATACATAGAAATGAACGCACAGAGACAGCCAAGATGAGGAAACAAATAAACATGTTCTGAACAAAAGAACAGGAGAAAACTCCAGAAAAAGAACTGAATGAAATGGAGCCAAGCAACCTACAAGAGATAGAGTTGAAAACATGGGTTATAAGGGTGTTCAATGAACTTAAGGAAAGAATAGATGGATTCAGTGATAACTTAGAGATACTGAGCAAAAAAAGAACATAGAAACCATAAAAAAGAGCCAGTCAAAAATAAAGAATGCAGTAACTGAAAAAAAAAGACTACATTAGAAGAAATCAACAGATTAGATGAAGCAGAGGACTGAATCAGTGATTTAGAAGACAATGTAGCAGAAAACACCTAATCGGAACAGCAAGGAAAAAAAAAAGAATCCCCAAAATAAAGAGGATAATTTAAAGAATCTCTGAGACAACATCAAAAGTAACAATATTCCCATCATAAGGGTACCAGAAGGAGAAGAGAAAAAGGAATTGAGAACCTATTTGAGAAAATAATGACTGAAAACTTCCCTAATCTGAAGGAAATAGACATACAAGTCCAGGAAGTGCAGAGAGTTGCAAACAAGAGGAACCTAAACAGACCCACACCAAGACACATCATAATTAAAATGGCAAAAGGTAAAAACAAAGAAAGAATAAATACTAAAAGCAGCAAGAGAAAAGCAGCTAGTTACTTACAATGGTACTCCCATAAGACTGTGAGCTGATTTCTCAACAGAAACCTTGCAGGCCAGAAGGGATTGGCACAAAATATTAAAAGTGATGAAAAACAAGAACCTACAACCAAGACTACTCTACCAAACAAGGCTATCATTTAAAGTTGAAGGTGAGACAAAGAGTTTCTCAGACAAGAAAAAGCTAAAGGAATTCATCACTGCCAAGCCAGTATTAAAAGAAATGTTGAAGGGACTTTTTTAAGAAAAAAGAGAAGAAAAAAAATAAATATGAATAATAAAATGGCAATAACTATGTACCTATAAATAATCACTTTAAATGTAAATGGATTAAACGCTCCAATCAAAAGACATATGGTGGCCAAATGGATAAGCAAAACCCATACATATGCTGTCTACAAGAGACCCACATCAGATTGAAAGATACACAGAGGCCAAATGTAAAGGGACAGAAAAAGATATTTCATGCAAATGAAAACAGAAAAAATGCTGGGGTAGAAATATTTATATCAGACAAAATAGACTTTAAAACAAAGGCTATTCAAAGTGACAAGGACATGACATAATAAAGGGATCAATACAAGAGGATATAACTAATAAATATTTATACACCCAACATGGGAGCACCTAAATATATAAAACAAATACTAACATAAAGGAAGAGACTGACAGTAATATAGTCATAGTAGGGAACTTTAATGGCCCATTGACATCAATGAGCAGATCTTCCAGATGGAAAATCAATATGAACCAAAGTCCTGGACTGAATTGGGTTCACAGGTGAATTTTACCAAACATTCGAAAAAGAATTAATACTTATTCTTCTCAAACTATTTTTAAAAATTCAAGGGGAGGGAAGGCTCCCAAGCTCATTTTATATGGCCACCATTACCCTGATTCCAAAACCAAAGACATTACCAAAAAAAAACAAAAACAAAAACAAAAAAAAGAAAGAAATTATAGGCCAATATCCCTGATGAACATAGATGCAAAAACTCTCAACAAAATATTAGCAAACGGAATTCAGCAATACATTAAAAAATTATACACTTTGATCAAGTTGAATTTATTCTTGAAATGCAAGGTTGGTTCAATATCTTCAAATCAATATGATACGTTGCATTAACCGATTAAAAGATAAAAATCATATGATCATATCAATAGATGCAGAAAAAGCATTTATGATAAAAACTCTCAGCAAAGAAAGCTAAAAGTGTTTTCCTTAAGATCAAGAAGACAAGGATATCCACTTTTAACGCTTTTATTCAACATAGTATTGGAAGTCCTAGCCACAAGAATCAGACAAGTAAAAAAGGCAATTCATTGGAAAAGAAAAATTGTCATTTTTTGCAGATGGCATGGTACTATATGTAGAGATTCCACCCTAAAGATTCTACCAAAACTGTTAGAACTGAAAAATGAATTCATTAAAGTAGGATAAAAAATTAATATTCAGAAGTTGGTTGCATTCTTATACACCAATAATGAACTATCAGAGAAACTAAGAAAACAATCTCATTTAGAGTTGCATCAAAAAATTAAAATACCTACAAATAAATTTAACAAAGGTGGTAAAAGACCTGTACTTGAAAAATTATATCTCACTGAAAAAAGAAATTGAAGAAGATACACATAAATGAAGTATATACCATACTCATGAATAGGAAGAATTAACATTATTTAAATGTCCACACTACCCAAAGCAATCAATAGATTCAATGCAATCCCTATCAAAATACCAATGGCATTTTTCACAGAACTAGAACAAATAATCCTAAACTTTATGTAAAACCATAAAAGACTCCTAATAACCATGGCAATCTTGAGCAAGTAGAACAAAATTGGAAGTATCACACTACCTGATATCAGACTATAGTACAAGTCTACAATAATCAAAACAGCATGGTACTGGCATAAAAAAACAGACACATAGATCAATAGAACAGAATAGAGAACCCAGAAATAAATCCATGCCTACACAGTCATTTAATCTATGACAAAGGAGGCAAAAATATAAAATGGGGTAAACACAGACTATTTAATAAGTACTGTTAGGAAAACTGAACAGATACATGCAAAAAAGTGAAAGTGGACCACCTTCTTATAACACATACGAGAATAAACTCAAAATGAACTAAAAACTTAAATGTAAGACCTGAAGTTATGAAACTCCTAGAAGAAAACACAGGCAGTAAACACTCTAACATTGTTCTTAGTAATATTTTTTTCTGATATATCTTCTTAGACAAGATAAATAAAAGAAAAAATAAACAAATGGGACTACATCAAACTAAAAGTTCCTACATAGCAAAGGAAGCCATCAACAAAACAAAAAGGGAGAAGATACTGAATGGGAGAAGATACTTGTCAATGATACATATGATAAGGGGTTAATATCTAAAATTTATAAAGAATTCATACAACTGAATTACAAAAAAAACAAACAATCCAATTTAAAAACTGGGCAAGGGATCTGAATAAGCATTTCTCCAAAGAGGACATATAGATGGCCAACAGACATATGAAAAGATGTTCAAGGTCACTAATCATCAGAGAAATGCAAATTAAAACCACAAAGATATCACCACACAACTGTCAGAATGGCTATCATCAATAAATCAAAAAACAAGTGTTGATGAGGATATGGAGAAAAGGGAACCCTTGTGCACTGTTGGTAGGATTGCAAACTGGTACAACCACTATGGAAAACAGTTTGGAAGTTTCTCATAAAATTAAAAGTAGAATTACCCTATGATCTAGCAATTCCACTTCTGCGTATTTATCTGAAGAAATCTAAAACACTATTTCCAAAAGATATATGCACCCCTATATTCACTGCAGAGCTATTTACAATAGCCAAAATATGGAAGCAAGCTAAGTGCCCATCAATAGATGATTAGATAAAGAAGAAATGAATAGAATATTACTTGGCAATAAAAAGTGAAATCTTACCATTTGCAATAACATGGATGGACCTAGAGGGTACTATGCTAAGTGAAATAAATCAGACAAAGAAAGACAAATACCATATGGTTTTACTTAAATGTGGAATCTAAAGAACAAAATAAATGAACAAAACAGAAACAGAGTCATAGATACAGAGAACAAAATGATGGTTGCCAGATGGGAAGGAGTTTGGGGAGCTGGGTGAAAAAGGTGAAGGGATTAAGAAGTGCAAATTGGCAGTTACAAAATAGTCATAGGGATGTGAAGTACAGCATAGGGAATATAGTCAATAATATTGTAATAACTATGTATAGTGCCAGGTCTGTACAACACTCTGCTGTACACCTAAAATCAATATAATATTAAATGCCAACTCTAATTTAAAAATAAAAATTTAAAACAATAAAAACAAAAACAACAACAAAAAAACATTTTCAAATAGAATTTTCTCAAAAAGATCTTTTTAATCTAACATCTTAAATAGAATCTGAATACTTTGGTGAGGAACTTCATTGTAACAGGATTACAGCATTTTGATCTGTAACAACTGTTTATTATCTACAAGTTCTAAAACATTGTGCTAAATACTGGGGGTGAGTTTGAGGAGTAAATTATAAATAAGCCATGATTCCCTCAAAAGTGTTTGATGGCTGTGGCAGAGTATGCTTGTATAGGGCCAGGAGGAACAAGCGGCAAGACAGGAAGGAAGCAGAGGAACAAATGGAAGGAAGTGCACTGAATAAATTGCCAGTAGCAACATGGTGTTTCTAAACTGCTTTCACATGCTATGTAGCAGTGTTGTTAATTTCTACAAAGCCCTATCCAGTCTGAGAATTGCTGGGATAAGGCTTAATGGGCTCACCTCTGGCCTGCTAGACTGTCTCCAGGACAGATCTGGTATGTGGGATGATTTTATTGTTCTTCCTTATGGGCTTTAGGTGGACAAAAATGGATTAATAATTGCATGGCCCTCTTTTATGTACGTACTTATCTATCTGATTATACACAATGGCTGTGAATTCCAATTGGGAGCTGACTTGAATTTCAAAAATAAAATTCTTAGCAATGAATAGAAGACCTGAGAGGAAATCGGTGTCTAATAAGGAGCGATGGTAGTACTAACCAGAAATAGAATAGGGGTGCCAAATTTAGCAAATAAAAATACAAGATGCGCTGTTACACAATAAACAGTTTTTTTTTTCTTTTAGTATAAATATGTCCCATACAATATAGAAGTTCTCACCTAACGTTGCCAAAAGGTCCTGTAACTTTAACTGTGATGGTGTATAATGAAACCAATTTTACCGTAGGCTGATAGATATAAAAGAGTTAAGTTCCTATGGCATGTCATGAATGAAATGACATTATTTGGGGACCTACTGTATTTGGTGCACATTTATGTTAAAAAAAATTTGTTCGCCATCTGAAATTCAAATGTTACTGGGTGTCCTGAGTTTACTTGGCAACCCAAGTTTAGGGCTTCAGAAAGTCTAAGACAGCAACACGTTTCTCTCTCATTGTTTCCCACTGATTTCATATATATAACATGAAAGTTGCCTTCTAGTATACTCACCAACCTAATTATGTCAAACTCAGCACAATTCAAGAGTATCCAAAGCTTAAAAAAAAAAGAAAATTAGACAAAGTTAAACACTTTTCATTGTTAAACATATTTTCCTACATAACTAAAAATATGATTCTCACAACAGTTCAAAATCAACATTGAAAAAAAGTTTGCCATTCTCTTTATCGTACCTCAAAGTCTGCTCAAATTTAAGGTGATTCTAAAAACTGTTTACTAAACTTGAAATAGACACACAAACATATATGTTACAAGTACCTATGGTCTATGTAGCAAAGATTAAACAAGAGGTAATTTAATCTCACTATCCTAGAAGATCATATCATTAGTTCTGAGACTCGCACCCCCAAAGTCACCTTGAGGAAATAATGGAGATGAATAAAATATGTATTCTTGTTATTATGTCAGAAGAATTAAGGCCCTAACAGTCAAACTGAACCTCTCACCATTTGTAAGAAGGGAGAAGGTTAAAAAAAAAAAAAATCCATAAAAAGAAAAACAACTTGAGGTAAAAAACATTCTGAAAAAGAAAATAAAAAATTTCAAGTCTTATATCCACAACATGCCGACACCAAGAGACTCTTATTATGGATAACATCTTATCTCCAAGAAAGGCACCCCTACACCTTGCCTGATTTACTACCTAAAACAAGGCTAAGAAGGGAGAAATGGCACAGTCTAGATCTCCAAATGTCAAGATGACAAATGTTCTTCTCTATTTCAAAGGAAAAATCATTGATGCAGAGAATTACAAAAATTCAAAAGCACACTGGCATGGTTTGCTGAAAGGAAAATAAAGTAAAATAGTAAATTCTATCTTGAAGTAAGAGCCTGTATCACAGTACCAACCTGAGACACCAAGTGAAGCCAGTGAGACACTCAAACAGAAAATGGAGAATTTTTTTTCATAGCAGCTAACCTTAGACAGGGAGTTCACTCCCTATGAGTGAAAAGTAAATTAGAAAGATAGAGTTTTAGCCAAGATGAGGAATTTTCTAGAATGAGGCCGTTATTTTCCAAATATAAGATACTGCTTCCTTAAGTAATTTTAACCTCTGGCAAGCTATTTAACTTTCCTTTGCCTCAGTTTCTTAATCTATAAATGAGGATGATAATGATAGTATGTATTGCATAATAAAGTTTTATAAGGATTAAATGAATTAATATTTATAAAGTACTTAGAATAGTAGCTGGCACATAATATAGAATAAAAAGTGTTTGCAACTTCCAAAAGTTTTGGACATAAGAAATTCCAAGTCAGGAGGCCTGGTTATCAACAAAAAGAAATAATCATCACATGAGCAAACTGTATGGTATAGCACTATACAGAGCATTCACATATATTACTTTATTTAATCTTCCTAACCTACCATTTAATCCTTCCGATCATATAATATTGATCCCATGTTATTAAGAGCTCTAAGATTGTGTGGTCAATGTATACTGCCTGTGAATAACAGTAGCAGTTGGGTGTTTTTTAAAAACTTATTAATCTTTGAATTCACTTTTAACTTGGTAAATTGGTGGCTTATCCAAGTTCCACATTCTTGCTTGACCCACTTTTTTCTCCTCTTTACTTCTCAAAGGCACTGCGGGAAGCAGGCAGGATGAGGAAAAAGAGACAAAATATAAATTCAAACATGCCAAGTTTTAGCATCTGACTTTGGCAGAGTCATAGACCATACTGAACTATTTGGGCACTTTTCTAAATTACTTTAAGGAACATAAATAGTTCCATCTTCCTCTCTGTCAGTCATCTTTCCACTCTAGCATAATTACAAGGTTTTCTACTATGACTATCAGTTTTTAAAATAATTTATGCAAGTGTGTATAGCTCAATTTTGAGTTTAAATGAAAATTTTGATAAATACAAGTAATTGATGTTAATTTACATATTCCTCAATGATTATGTTTGGTTTTGGGTAAGTAGTCTTAGGTTCTCTGTTGCATCTTAAATAATCAGAGATGACAGTGTCTACATGGAACTGATTACAAGGTCACTTCAGGGCAAACAGTCTAGGTAGAGCCTAAGAAAGTGTCAGGAAAGGCCCATGCTATCCAAATAATTTCATTTATGATGAGCAGATGAGCAAAAGGCCTCAACAATTCATTTTCATAAAAATGAGGTAAAAAGCTATTATTTATTCATTTATAAATATTAATGAATCCCTAATATGTGCCAGGCACTGTACTAAGCATTACAGACTCTGTAGGGGGTGAAATGAAAACCTGGCTTCTCCACAAGAGTGTATAGTACTGGCATGAGATCTAGTATAGGGAGGCAGAGATGCATCTCTGCACCAGTGAAGGTTGTACTGAGCTATGAAATAAGATTATGCAGAAAATGGAACAACATTCAAAAAACTTATGGCAAACGGGGTAGAAAGTAGCTGGAAAAGGAGCAAGTGAAAGCATAATGATAGATGAGGCTGGAGAGACAGCAGGGATAAGAGTAATCATGGCCCAAGAAGTCACACTAAAAACTTCTTTTTACTCCAAGAGCAAGGGCGTTGGTGGGGTGGGGGGTGGGGGGGTGCGGCCCATGGGGCGGTTAAGCAAGAGCACATAGTAGAGAGTAACCTAAGGTGACATAATCAGTCTTGGAAAGTTTATTCCAGCAATTGTGTAAATAGACTAGACAGTTATTTCAGTAAAATAAGTGAGAGATGATAATATCTTGGAGGAAAATGAATAAAATGGAAGGAGTAGATTAGATGCAGGAGGTAAAATTAACAGGACTGGGTGACGGATTAGATTATTTGATGATGTATATCTGGCACTAAAAGCTATAAAAGATAATCAAATGTGAAATGCCTGATTCATAACAGTACTTAAATATTTGCGGAATAATTGTCAAATGAGTATATACAAGGATGAAGGAAATGAGATGTCAAGGATGATTCCTTGACAGTATATCTTAGATTCTAGACGGTATATCTTAGATGGTGATGTGATGCAGAGATAGAACATCTGAGAAGAAGACCAGGCTTTGGTAAGAGCTTCCGCGTTTAGTTTTAATCTCACTGATAGTGAGATGTCCATAACTCACCTAAGATAAAAATCTGTGAGTCATTTATAGGAAGTGATTGAAATCTTAAGTATAAATGCTATCTCTTGCCTAGGGGGAAACTAGAGAATGAGATGAGCAGGTCCAGGACCAAGCTCAGAGGAGCTCTGTAATCACAGGGTTACAAAACAAAACAAAACAAAACAAAAATCACACACACACACACACACACACACACACATTGTGGACAAGGAGCCTGAAGAGAAGCATACACAGGAGCTACAGGTGTAAATAAAAAGCAAGTTAAGAGACTGTTTCAAGAAGGAAGTGACCAAGAGTGTTGAATGCAATTCAAAAGTCATGTATAATAAAATTAAAAAAAAAAAATCCTTCGAGATTACAACATAAAAAGAAAACTTAGTTAGTTTAGAAAGAGCTGTTCCAGGGGAGTGATGGAACCAAGAAGGCAGATTAAATTGTGCATTTGGGTAAGTATTAATTGCAAAGAGGATGGGAATGAGGAAGGGGTAAAATGATCAGGATATAAACTAAAGAGAAGCATTCAGCTAACAAGATGATGTCTATGCAACAGAGAGCAGAGATAATCAAATGTGAAAGTTTCCTGAGAAAGTCAACTCTGAGTAATGTTAGTGTTAGAAATGCTCTCAGCAGGAATTTTTAGAGGATTTGAAATATCAAAATATGGTGGTGAACAGAATGACCAAGAAAGTACACAGAAAATGGCCCAAACCAACTGGTTTTATCCTGGAAAAAAAACTTGTATCAGACTGTTCGTTAAGGAAAAAAAAAAAAAACCTTAAACTTACAGACTTTTTCCATGAGCTTTTCATGTAGATGGAGAGTAACTATTAAAAATTATATCCATGGATAATATTTCCAATACTCCAAATATAGGAGAAAATCAAGTGATTTAGAGTTGGAGGACACAAGGCCTCTGGAAAATTTTATTTGATCCAGTGCTCTTTGTACTACACCATCCATCCTGTCTCCCATTAAAATACATTTTAAAAAATATACTTGTAATTGCTAAAGCAATTGTTATACATGTGACTTTTTCTGGTAACAGTGGAAAAGACACTAAAACATATTCTAGACAGAGATGGAGAAACAGACACTTCCCACCTTTTATTCCTTGATAAATTGCATGAATGGATAGGTAGATGGATGGATGGATGAATGGATGGGTGGATGGACAGACAAGTAGAAAAATAGATGAATCCATGGATAAAGTTTCTACATTTTGTACTAGAATTTGATATCTCTTTGTTTGCAGTTAGCAAATGGTAAGGAGCATGGTCTGGAAAGTAATTCAATCTTCCAAGAGGCCTAAAATCCATGGGAGCCACCTACCCAATTCTATGTAGGGAGTAACTGTGCCAGAACCTTTTTCACTAGGGCAGTCATTGGCATATCACTCATTTGATTTACAAACACGTGCTTGACTGCTCTTTTTCTTTGGGGGGGGAAAGGGGGTGTTACTCCTCCTATGCCAATCTGTTGATGGTAAAATTAGGATTTAACAGAGTCTTACACTGGAGGATTGGACATGTGGACTCAAGGTGTATTTGCCTCTGCAATTGTCCATTGTGTGTCTATCTTCATCAGGGCCTCCTGTAGAGAAGTGGCTTTATCAAGACAGGTTTTGGTCACTGCTGAATCCCCTGGTTAATACTAATGAGTTTCAGTCTATCTCATGAAAACCAAGCCTTTGCTAAGATTTTAAATCAGAGTTTTGAATATTTTAATGATTAAAAAAAAAGTGAAATATGCCCAAATTCCAGAAGTTGAGTGTCAGCAGAATAAATTAAAAAAAAAAAAAAAAGACCTAGGATTATTGTCTCCAATGAATTAGTTCAAAGGTAAGAAGCTGTAAACTAAAAGTTCCTTGATCATGAAAAATGTAACATAAAATATAGCCCCAAACTTACTGCTCTATATCCTGCCCTTTGAACTAACCGCAAGAAAATCAAGGGTTGCAGGTCTGGGGATGATTCTGAAGTCATTTTGTGGTAATTTAAAGTAATTGGGATTTTTTTTTTTTATGACTGTTGCTATAAAAAAGAATATATAGCTTTGCTATTCCTTGTGACAGTTCTTTGAATTACACCTCTAGAATAAGAAGTATGAGACGTGGCTGTTAATTTATAGCAATATACCCATTCCACCATCGTGGGCTGGCATTACAAATGAGCAGAGGGAATAAAACAGCCTCTGGGTAAAATGAGAAGTGCCTGTAAGAGCACTACCCCAGTTCAGCCTCATTTCTACCGAAGTGCACATCCACACGGATTCTAAAACGGCCCTCTCTAGTCCAAAGCCAAACTCCAATCTGCGTCTTGGAGCCAAGTGGCAACTCATCTGGAATCCTGAGTGCTAAGTAAAATACTTAAACATGTAAGAATCTTAATTAGTAAAATATCAGGGAAAAAAAATAAGTGTTCTACTAATAATTAGGCAAAATCGAAGCACGACGACAAATACTCTGACTGCCTGTCTGAGATTCTTGCTGGGGGTAAAGCTTATCAGTCGCTGCCTCCTTAGTACAAATTGCATTTGATCTCAGGAAGGGCTCTTCAGAGCAGAAGAGTATAAAGATGTTTTCACTATCTCTTTTCCTTCAGTGCCCCTGCTGTGTGGGCCCCACAATAATTAGATACTGCCTTTTAGTGGAATGCTTTGAGTGTTCAATTAGGTCTCCTTTCTTTCTCTGAGTTCTGTTTTAATATGAATGAACACAAAGCCAATTATCTTTTAGAAGCAAGCTATTGAGTTCCATTGACAGCGTTCCTACATGTTTGACAACCGTCACCGTGAGACACTGCCCTTAATTTAGATGTACGAGAGGGAAAAATAAAGAATGGCCTAAATTTCTGTTTGAATCCAACTAAAAATCATGTTTCTTTTTCTCTAGAGTTATAGACCAAAATGCTCGCTCTTTGAAGTGTGCTCTGAAGGCCAGCAGCAGCATCACCTGGGAACTCTTTTAAAATGCAGACTCTGGGCCCCACCTCAGATCCGCTGAACCAAAATATGCAATTTAACAAGATCCTGGGTGATTTGTAAGCACATTAAAGCCTGAAAAACACTGATCTAAAGCCATCAAAATGTCTGTGATAATACATAACGTTCAGGAAAAAAACTTTCTGGTTAAGAAGGAAAATAAAAAGAAAAAAATGGTGTCCTTGCTTTGTCTCTTCACCAAAATAGTGAACAAAGAATTTTAACAATATTCAAAAAATAAGTGAGACCTGGTGTGGTAGACATCAGTGAGGCGCATCAGGACTTTCAATTCTCCTCATTCTGAGCACATGGAAGGATTGCACTCCCCTGCCCCCTTAACCTTGGGCATGGCCTGGTGACTTGCTGTGGCCAGTGAACTGTGAGTGGAAACGAATGCCCTTGCATGTGGAAGCATTTAGAAACAAATGCACTATTTTCCATTCCCTGGGCTTTCCCTACCACTGCCAAAGCGTTCAGGGAAGCACATGTTGATGTGGAGGTGCTATAAAATAAAAGGAAGAAACAGAAGGGGGGATGTAGTGTTACTTTTTTTGTCTCCTCACAAAAATAGCGAACAGTGTTTTAGCAATAGTCAGAGATATAAGCCAGAACATAACTCCACCAACACATGGAGGACAGCTGTCCCCAGAGAGATGCTTTGACCCTCAGCAGATTTTATCTGAGTAATGAAAGACGATATTGGGGTTTTTATTGTAGCATACCTTCATCTTTCCTGACTAATACAACCAGCAATGAGTAAATGAAATTAGGTAAATTGTCATTGGTCAACACAGAGCTAAACAGCTTAGAGTTTCAGTCCAGACAGCCCACAAAGAAATCCATGTCACCATTATATCCAGTGTAATCTTCAAATTTGGCAATGCACAGCTACATAATGCTAGACAATATCTTGAGTTACAGCTTGTAAAAGTAGGACTAAGTCCTTTTTTTGGTAAAGAAGAGAATTAAAAGGTGCTAATTCTTAACCTCCTCTCTTTTCTAAAATCAAAACAAAACAAAAAATAAATATACTGCTTTGTAGTCATTGCAAGCCTTATCCATTTTTTTCTTAAGCTGCTTAAAAGCATCTACAGGTTTTGTTTATAGGAAGGATGTTACAAGACATGATTCTTTTCCTATAGAATATGAATATTCCTGAATAGAAAAAGTAGAATTACACTGATGTCACTGATTACTCTTGATCCGCCTCTTTATCCACCATTGACTTTCAGCAAAGACAGAAGTGGACCTGCAGCTTACCCTTATTTTTCAAAGTACTAAATGACATTGTACCTTGGTTAATGATACTGAAATGTCTCTGATGCTGTCACAGGAATTTCTCAAGGATCAGAAAATCTAATCTAGACAATTCCTAGTGTCAAGTACATGGACACCATTCTAGGTCCCCATGTCAAAGTTTTACTGACATTATGTGGGAGAAATTTTAAAATGCTGAACAAAAGCTATATTTGCATTCATCTCCAATTATCTGTAGCTGGAGTATGGACAGCATACTCCATTTAAGACATCTATGCAGTAGTAAAAAAGGACCCATCAGATATCTGCTCCATCAGGTAATGCCATTTTATGGAAAAATGTTGATAGATGTGAAAGAAATAGTGATATGAGAAAAAAAAAGCAGTTATTGAACAAAAAAACTGTCATAAATTTGAGTAGGTTTGAATAAAATATATCATGCTCATTCATGAAGAAATGTAATGGAAACTTTGAGGCAAAGGATGTGATTATCTGAGCCAGTCTTATGTTTAAATTTTCCGTGATCGATGCAACAGAAAAATATTAAGCACAAATCAAAGAAATTTGTTAGATGTGATAATGATACTGCCATTATATTGTTAAAGAAAAGTCCTTGACTTTTAAAAATATGCTGAAACATTTCAAAATGTAGTAGTTAAGGAGTCTAGGCTGTGCTTCATTATAACCTGGGGAGAAGCAAGGTACAGTGAATACCTATTATAGCTAAAACAAGATTGGCCAGTTATGATCATTACTGAGTCTTGGTGATGGGTATATCAGATTTATAATGCCATGCTATTTTCATGAATGTTTAATATTTCCATAATAAATAGTAAAAAATAATAATATTAAACAAACAAACCAAGGCTTATAAATTAACAGCTTGCCATGCCAAACCCTGTGACTTGCAAATCACAGTGGGTCAGCAAAGGTAAATGTGCACAGATGAACCCAGCCTCCTCATGACAGTACCTGCCTGCCCTGTACACAGGGTTATGATTAAATTTAATCAACTATGCTAATTTACATATGATAGTTGGACATTTCTGAGACATTTCGCAGGAATACCCATTGATGGGGAAAAAAGGAAAAGTTTTTCTAATGGGTTTTAAAGCTTGTTGTTCTGAGGTGCCTTACCCCATATGTTCTCCTCTTGTGCCCCAGAAGCAAGACTGGCTCTCTATTTGGGCATGTCTTTTTTTTTTTTTTTAACTCCAAATGCGCCATCTTTTCCTTCTCTAAATTTAAATTCAATTGGTATGTATTTTAAGTCTAATTTTCTAAACTTTCTCCTATTTATCCAAAATTCCTTGGGCTTCCAAAGTGAATTAGATGTACTTCAAATTTCATCTTAATCATGCTTCGCTTTGAAAAATAAAATTCCATGGCTCTGTGGAAGATTTTTTTTCTCTCTCACAGGAATTTACAGAATAGGTAATGGGGAGGGGGTGTGTTTTAAAACATCATAAACTTGCAATAACCAGAAAATTCCAAAATAGTTTGCAGACTAGAATTTGACCAATTTTGATCTCAGAAATCTACAGCAAAGGATAACTGCAAGATGATGCTTTGCCTTCTAATAGTCATATGTTCCAAAAAGAATAAAATGGAAAAAGGATTTGGACATAAAAATCATTAATAAAAAGATTAAGTTAAGAAAATAAATCAGTAGTAGGAATTGTTTAATAAGAACCAACCAAATTAGTGTCTTTCATCAGGTAAAACCTATAGTTAAGTACCCTTTAAAATAATTAGCTGATTTATATATAGAGTCATCAAGAAAGGAATTTCCTCAAATACCAAGGATGCCTGCAACATTCTCCACCATTTAAAGATCATCTGCATGGAAGTATAACTTGGTACAACCACTCCAGAAAACTTTTGGCAACATCTACTAAACTTGAAAACATGGATATCTTATTACCAATTAATTCTACTCCTAAATATATACCCAACAGAAAGGAATACATTTATTTACCAAAACACATGTACTGATACTTATAGTAGCACTTCTGGAATAGCCCTAAGCTGGAAACTTCCCAAATGGCCATAATCAGTAGAATAAATAGTGAAATATTCACACAGCCTCAAGAAGAGAAGTCTCTGGTGTAAATCATTACTCTCATTGTTATCACCCTCTGTTTTCAATAAACAGTACTGTCAAGCTGGTACAAACCTCTCCAAATTCTGACCCATGATTACAAAACAATACCCTTAATGTTTCATGCTATTATCATAGAGTCAGTATTGCTGAGGTACACTTCTTAATCCATTGGGATAGAAGGCTAATTCTAGGCCTGCTGGAATTGACTCACGGTGTGCACCAAGTTAGCCCATTTAAGTCTATGCCATATTGCTTCCTGAAATGAATACCACTGAAGATAATTTTAGGGTCACTGTATCATTTTCAAGAAATCCTTGGTAACTTACAAGATTGTAAACCATAAATAGAAATATGTTAAATCACTGACGACCCAAAATTTAGCAATGTTTGTTTTCAAATAATTGAGTGGAATAGATTCTGAAGCAATAGGATATGAGATTCAATAAGGAAATGAGAAAAGTTCTGGACATGGAGGGAGGCAGCTACCCATTGTCCATACTGAAGAGAGTAACCCTAACCCAAGATTATAGTGTACACTCTAGAGGCCTGCAAGATGCAAGAGCTGTACATGGAATCTCTCTCTACTCGAGTTTTGTTTAGCTTCCTATATATTTGTTCCTTACTAAAAATAAATTTCACAACCACCCATTCTCTTATATATGTGTGCAATATGTATACATATATTCTTAATTACATGTGTATTATAAGCACATGTGTCTTATGTCAGTGCTTACAACATTTACCATCCGGGCCACTAAAAATTATGCCATTCTTCTGATGGATTAATTTAACATGTCCACAAGAAATTTCTAATTTTATCAACTACATGTATAGATATTAGAAAGACACAAAAATATTTGGTCCCCTTCTACTTATTATCACAATACTCGCTTTGTTGTTTTGTCTGGCTTTAGTATTTTTAGGATTATTAAAGTAATATTTGTTATTAAACACACAGACAAGAGTACAAAAAGTTTAAGTCATTCTACTTTATACAGACCAAGTTCATTCACTGAAAATTGTTTTCTCACAAAATCTCACTGAAACCAGAGTAAAGGGACTTTTAAAGACATAAACCTATAAGCAGAGGATGAAGAGGTCAGCAATAAAACACTGGATGCTACAAAGGAGATGGGTGTGTAGTAACTGATTTAGTAGATGAACGAACACTAAAGCCCCTGAGGGGGAAATAGGGAAATAACCTTATTTATACCACAGAATCCTTGCAAGGTCAGGAATTGGCCACATTTGATACCTCCGGAACTAAGGAAAGATTGAGGAAGGGGGCTAAAATTAAAAGGACTATGGGAAAGCTAAGAAGCAGTAGATCAGTAAGTAGATCCTCTAGTCCATGGTGCTGTGCATTTTCATCTCAGCATAAGTTTGTGGGTTTAATTTCTGAGGCTCTCTGGTTGAAAGGATGCCATGCACAGTTGAGAGCATAGGTACCTATATTTTAAACTGTGCATCTATATTCATTCCTCATTCAAGGGGAATGAAGCAAAAACTGCAACTTCACTTCTAGAATTCCAGCAATGAGATTTTTATCCTCTAGAAGGCTCTGCTCTAGAGAATCTGTCCAGCCCAAGGAGAAACACCTAAAAATATTGTCATTAGAAACTGCCCAATAAACAGCCCACCCAAGTCACCCTATAATAAAGCATAATATCTACAAACCCCACACATGAAGGGCAGGATATCTTAATCATTAGCAGAGAGCCAAGGATGCCCAGACATCTGAGGAAAAGCTCTAACCTAGAAGACAGAATCCAAACAAACTTACATAAAGAATGACTGAGGAAACAGACAGTATAATTGGAGAAAATCTTAAATAATCATTTTCATCATCATTTTCAATGAGATGAAAGAAGATACCACAATACAAACTGGATTATTTTTAAAGAACACGGAGAATGAAAAAGAGATCGTGAAAATTAAAAAACATGATGGCAGAAAGTAAAAACCCAATAGAAGCATTAATAGATGAAGAAGAAACTTTTCCAGAAAATAGAACAAAAGACCAAAGGATAAAAAATAGTAATGAAAAGATAAGAGAACTAGGTAGAATAGTTCCTCAGATGCAGCATCCAAATAAGTTTTCCAAAAAAAAAAAAAAAAGAGAACAGAGAAAGTAAATGGGAAGAAATTACTAATAAAATAATTCAACATGCATTGCCAGCTTAAAATGGTCCATTGAGTGCCCAGTACAGAAGATCTAAAATACTTATACCAAGTCGTAACTTGGTTTTTTAGAACACTGATGACAAAGAGAAAATCCTACATGTTTCTGGCAGAGTGAGGGAGAATGAGGAAAAACACATTACAGGTAGTATGAGGAATCAGATGGCTTTGGATTTCTCAGTAGAAATCTTGAAAACAAGACAACACTGAAGAAATGCTTCAAAACTCTAAAAATAATGATTTCCAAAATAATATTCTATACCCAGCTAAATTATCAATGAAGTATGGAGATTAAAGCTATTTTCAGACTTGAAATGCCTTTTTAAAAATGTGATCCTTCCCACCCTTTCTCAAAAATCTACTAGGTGATGTGTGCTAACAAAACAATAATGAGCAAACAAGCAAACAAAAGAATATTAGTATCAGAAAACAGGACTCAACCCAGATGAGAAGCAAAGAGGCAAGAGGAATCCTCAAGACAGGGAAGAGAAATCCTAGGGCAGCAGCTGTGCACAGGGATATATGCATCCAGTTCTGGCCAGAGAAGTGTCACTCAAGTGATAGATGTTCAAGGGTTCTAATCGTATAATTCTATTTACCTGATGACAGAATGCCTGGGTAAATCTGACACAGATTATCTGCATGTCTTTTTTGTCTTGCTTGTGTACTGGTGAAGCTCTTGCTCTTCTCTAAATGCCCTGTACCCTGAAGCAGGCAAGTTCTCTCATTTCATCTCCACAGAACTATTCTGTCTTCAGATAAAACTAAGACTTAAAAAGTTGTCAATTAAAAGAATAAAACGAAAAGCAGTCTACTCCCTCTGACTACATTTCTATTGGGTATTCAGTACTAGGCCTGCCAGATACCTTGATTACTTGTGGGAGTCCTGTTTGCTCAGGACTCAATCAGAACCTTGTAGACTGACTTTTCTGAGAAAAAACTCTTGGAAACTATAAAGATGTCTAAAGCCAATGAATGAGAGACTGTTCGTTTTATCTTCTCTTGGAATCTTCACCTAAAGGTAAAAAATTTGTGCATGCTACTGTTTTTCCAGACTAAGCAATAAATTGTTTAGATAAAGTAGATAAAAGAAAATCATCTTTTAAAGCAAAGGAATGAGTCATGCAAAATACAAATAGTGGTTGCCTGGAAAAAAGGAGGCAGGATGAAAGCAGACGCATTTGGAGAGGGACATACTGGTACTGGTAGCCTGGGTGAGTAAAGTCGTTTTGTAAATATATATATATGATGTGCATATATGTATATGGTATATATGTACATATACAAGTGCGTGTATTATATTTTTATGTTTAAATTTCACAATAAAAAGCAAGAACAAGGGGAAATAATCCAATCACTCGGATATCATTCCTTTTATCAAAACAGTGTTTAAATGTTTGTATGTGTTTTATATGACATTTTCAATTGTTTTGATTTTATTTTGTTTTTTTTCAACAACATACTGCAGACATCTTGCAAGTAAAAATATCCACCCCTTTTTGTGTGTTATATGAATATTCCCTAATTTATTCAACTATTCTCAGCAAGCAACTTTCCATCTTGAAGTTTTTCTCCTCCTGAAATGAAAACAAGTATATCCGTTCCTTTCCCCCTGCTAAAAAATGAAGTAACAACCAAAAAGACTATAAAGCAGAGAACTGGCAGGAAGGCAAGAATTCTGGAGATGGTTCTGTTCTATTCACTGAGAGAGATGACTGTTAGTATCGTTTTTTTCAAATTGTGATTTTATGTCCATACATTTCAATATTCCACCATTTTCTCTCTTTTTTGGGATAAAAGTGTTGAGGTTGTATCATCTTAATACCAAACACAATAATTAATCCTTTTGGAAGAAAATAAAAATCTGCTATTATGTGTATTTTATATTTTTGGTATTCAAACAATGATAAATGTATAAATAAAAAAGTTCAAGATCTCTTTGTCACCATCACCACTACTATTACTTTATATGCCCACTACCACCCCACTCGCAAGGTAATTAGTGATAATAGTTTGCAATACATCCTTCCATAAATTTCTCTACAAATTTCTCTCTTTTAAAGAAACTACTTGCAGTACAGATTGTTCTACATAGCCTCTCTGGAGACTTCTTAGCATCAGAGATAATAAGAAACCTTATGTCAGCTGACACAATTGCAGAAACAAAGGGACTGTATAATAATCTTGTTCTTAGAAGTGCCCATGATTCTTTTCACTTTCCTTTATATATCCATCTACCTAAATCACCGAGCAACTGTACGGTTTTCTGTTAATAGATCCACAGGGTCTGATTCCATTAACAGAAACCGTTTGAATTTATTCAGGAAATCTTTTACAGGCAACTCCCTTAAAGCAATTCAGACTCCAGAATCCTGGGAACTAAGTTTCTTCCCAGCCTATTCAGAATAGGTGGCGACTGCCATCGACTCCCATGCCTAGGCTGGCTTCAAATCAAACAGTCTCTTCAGAAACCCACATACCTTTAACTGACCATCAGGGCCTGATACAAAGCACAGCATTCACAGGAAAACATCAATCTGTACTTTTTGCCAAAGTAGCACAATGTCCTTCTTGAGTGCTCATGACACAAGACTGAGAAAACACTTGGAGCCCCGAATCATGTTCGTAACCCCAGTTCAAACCTCTTCCCACCCCATGCCTGCTCTTGTTCCCACTACTCCCCTCCTCCCCCATCCTTCCTGTAGTTTAATAAAAGGGGTTAATGGCTTACAAGAAGTGGAGAATCAAAAACAGACCTAAAAATCTTGCCAAATACAAGAGAATTAAGCTGGATCTAAGATTCCCAAACATCAGTCAGGATCACACAGAGTGATCAGAATAAATTTCATACACATTTCTTCTCTTTGTAGATTAAGTAGAAAGAAAATATCACAAGTTGATATGAGTGAGGTCGAGACTTTTTAAGGTTATTTCCTAAATCCTAACTCATTTAATGTTTAGAAACTGCATAGTGAGCAGAATTAGTCACAAAGCATCTCTATTTTGAAATTTGGTGAACAAAAACCTAAATGTTTTTAATAAGAACTAAAAATTTTATAAATATATTTTTCTAAAACTAAATGTAAGTAACAAATTTTAAATAGATTCACTCATTTTTAAAAAATTGGAAATACAAGGGAATTTATTTATCATTCTTTAATCATTTGTCACAATTTTCATACTATGCCATTTTATTTTCTATTACTACCATAATCACATGATGTTTTCCTAGTATTTTATAATGATTTCTATAGATAATTATTTCCATTGTTGCCTTAAATTTATTGAATGTCACCATGGTAATATCCTCTGGTACCATGTGAAATATGAACAAATAACCTTGGCTATTAACAAATAACCAAGTCAGAAAGAAGTTTAAATGTCTTTCTTTTCTGTAAATGTTTCTCTGCTTCAGGATGCTATTTTTATTGATCAATAGAACATAGCTTTGCCATCATGCAATAAAAGTGAATACACTATATTGTTTATTGGATAGCTAGTCTTAATTTTGTTTAACTGGAAATTTTAAGTTTCCATTTCATTTATTCAAGAATTGTTTTCAAAATAGGTCTTCTATAGAAAAAAAAAAATAAGACAGTTCTCAGAACCATAATAATATGATCTGTTTGAATTACATTCTAGTCCTCTGAAGAGAGATGAAAGAAGCTTCTCTCTTTTACAACTACAGGCTCTCTGAGAACAAGGATCATGTTTTAGTCACTGCCAATACCTAGTGCAATTCTTGGCATATCAGCAGTAGTTAATAACTGTGTGACAAAATTAAATAAATGAATTAACATTAAAGCTATCACAAGAACAATATAATCTTTACAGAGTCAAGTCAGAAATAAATAGGTTTCTAATAAGATGTGGGTATTCCGGTCAATGTTATATTGTATGAATCTAATAAATTTATTTGTTTATTCATTCCTTTTAAAGAGAATGTTTTCTCCAGACTGTAGCTATCATTGCCTTCTATATTGCATAGAATAATTGATATAAATTGGAAAACTATCTTTTCCTTTTGCAGTGACCGAAGTGTGAATCCACAAAAGGTTGGTAACCCTCTTCATTATCAAAAAGAGTAAGCGGAACATTAGTCCCTGCCTGCCAGAATGTCTCAGAGACTAGGAGGAGTAAAGAGCTCCCAATGGATGTAGT
>NW_011888820.1:3087732-3095750 GCF_000151845.1 Pteropus vampyrus
AGACTGAGAAAACACTTGGAGCCCCGAATCATGTTCGTAACCCCAGTTCAAACCTCTTCCCACCCCATGCCTGCTCTTGTTCCCACTACTCCCCTCCTCCCCCATCCTTCCTGTAGTTTAATAAAAGGGGTTAATGGCTTACAAGAAGTGGAGAATCAAAAACAGACCTAAAAATCTTGCCAAATACAAGAGAATTAAGCTGGATCTAAGATTCCCAAACATCAGTCAGGATCACACAGAGTGATCAGAATAAATTTCATACACATTTCTTCTCTTTGTAGATTAAGTAGAAAGAAAATATCACAAGTTGATATGAGTGAGGTCGAGACTTTTTAAGGTTATTTCCTAAATCCTAACTCATTTAATGTTTAGAAACTGCATAGTGAGCAGAATTAGTCACAAAGCATCTCTATTTTGAAATTTGGTGAACAAAAACCTAAATGTTTTTAATAAGAACTAAAAATTTTATAAATATATTTTTCTAAAACTAAATGTAAGTAACAAATTTTAAATAGATTCACTCATTTTTAAAAAATTGGAAATACAAGGGAATTTATTTATCATTCTTTAATCATTTGTCACAATTTTCATACTATGCCATTTTATTTTCTATTACTACCATAATCACATGATGTTTTCCTAGTATTTTATAATGATTTCTATAGATAATTATTTCCATTGTTGCCTTAAATTTATTGAATGTCACCATGGTAATATCCTCTGGTACCATGTGAAATATGAACAAATAACCTTGGCTATTAACAAATAACCAAGTCAGAAAGAAGTTTAAATGTCTTTCTTTTCTGTAAATGTTTCTCTGCTTCAGGATGCTATTTTTATTGATCAATAGAACATAGCTTTGCCATCATGCAATAAAAGTGAATACACTATATTGTTTATTGGATAGCTAGTCTTAATTTTGTTTAACTGGAAATTTTAAGTTTCCATTTCATTTATTCAAGAATTGTTTTCAAAATAGGTCTTCTATAGAAAAAAAAAAATAAGACAGTTCTCAGAACCATAATAATATGATCTGTTTGAATTACATTCTAGTCCTCTGAAGAGAGATGAAAGAAGCTTCTCTCTTTTACAACTACAGGCTCTCTGAGAACAAGGATCATGTTTTAGTCACTGCCAATACCTAGTGCAATTCTTGGCATATCAGCAGTAGTTAATAACTGTGTGACAAAATTAAATAAATGAATTAACATTAAAGCTATCACAAGAACAATATAATCTTTACAGAGTCAAGTCAGAAATAAATAGGTTTCTAATAAGATGTGGGTATTCCGGTCAATGTTATATTGTATGAATCTAATAAATTTATTTGTTTATTCATTCCTTTTAAAGAGAATGTTTTCTCCAGACTGTAGCTATCATTGCCTTCTATATTGCATAGAATAATTGATATAAATTGGAAAACTATCTTTTCCTTTTGCAGTGACCGAAGTGTGAATCCACAAAAGGTTGGTAACCCTCTTCATTATCAAAAAGAGTAAGCGGAACATTAGTCCCTGCCTGCCAGAATGTCTCAGAGACTAGGAGGAGTAAAGAGCTCCCAATGGATGTAGTGGAAGAAATCAGTCTCGTTGGAATCTCAAAGTCATTTGTCTGATAACCATGATATATATTTAGTCAGATTAGTGGAAAGACAGGCAAGTGAATGAATGATACAATAACATTATGCACAAAGTATGTGGAAGGGAGTAAGAGCTACTAACTCAGAAGTTTTACGAGATAGGATTAAGGCAGTCTTCCCAGAAATGTTGATGCTGAGCTGGGCCTAGAAGCAAAGCAAGGTGAAAGTCAATGGCAGAGTTTGAGGTGGAAGAGGCTCAGAGACAAGAGAAAGCCTGGCACATCCAGGCAATTGTAGTTCTTTAGCAGACTGAACAAGAAAGGGTGGAACTGATGATGCTATTGACGAGGACAAGAAGTGGATGGCCTTGAACACCATACCAATGAGCATGGACTATCCTATAGATGAAAACGGACCAATGAAGGATTCTAAATTAGAGTATACACAGGCAAAAATTATGTGAAGAATGTATTAGTGAGGGGCAGACTGTGGGCAGAGAAATTAGTTTAGGAAGTTATTACACTTATAAAGGCAATAAATTCTGAGGTCTTTAACTAATGTTCATTGTTGACATATAGTTAACCTTAAGAAAACTTATCTCCTTTTATTTACAGCATTTCCCTCCATTTCTTCTCTCCCTTGCTTAGGACTCTTCACTCAGATATTTGACCATATATATTTACTGCACCATGAAACCCCCATTTTCTGAGATATTCATATACCTGAAAATACTAGGTAGCCAGTAACTGGGATATACTGTACATGCACAGAATCAATTTTCGAGTCTAAGTCACAGCTTCAAAAAATGCATGCTCACTATTCTGATGTTCATTTTTTTTACAGCAGTCTCATTATCATCCAGCTAAAATTTTACTTCAGGGCAGACAATACATATTTAGAGATCAATATTAACTATTTGATGTGAAAAATATGAAATAGTAAGCTCTTTCTAAAGCAGCAGTAGATATTACTGACTTTATAATTGCCCCAAATGACCATTTGAAATAATTCAATTTATACATAGTCAGAAAAATAAGTATTATCTGTAATAACTGTTTAATCATTTATTTGATTCTTGAACAAACCTAGATCTAAATTATACCATAGTCTACATAATAAGGTGATCTGCATACCATTACTATAGGTGTTGCTTGTTGATACAGAAGATGTTTTACATGTCAAATAAAATAAAAAGCCAAATAGTGAACATCACAAGACACTTGTTTTATTTAGTATGTAAATTTCTCAGCATGCATAAAGTAAAATACTGTAATTATATTAAACAACCATTAAGAATTATAACTACATAGACCCTACCAAAGCCTAGTTCTTCATAACCACTGTGATGATATAATATACAACCCTGATATCGCCTTTGGCAAAAACTAAAATTGAAAACTGGTTTCTGAATTATTATATTTATATTATATATATATATGTTTTTTTAAATAAAAGGGTTTCTTCTCATTCTATCATGAGAGTATACCATTTGGTATACTCTCAATGGAAAATGGACATTTATTCTCAAATAGCATGTAGATTAGTTGTATTTTCAGTCAAGAAATACAAAACATAATTTTTTAATAGTATTCAACAAGTTAATGGAGGTCAAACTGAACAATAGTCACTATGCCTGGAAGTGGAATAAATAACTGCTGTTATGAAATAGGTCCTTCCTAGCTATCATTTTTCTTCTCTCTTAATGGAGTTCATGATATTTGATATTATTCAGTGTGTAAAATGTGTAACAGAAGAGAGCAACAGAGAATGAGAAAGACCTAGAAAGTTACTCTTTCCATTATGCTACCCGAGTTGAAATTCATAAACACTTTAGATTTCCTAAGCATAAAATAGTAGTTATAAAGTAATCTTTTTCTGAGATAATCAATGCCAAAAGAGGGAATTCATTCAGAACTTCCCTAAATAGTATATGAAGTTAAAATGGGGTGGGGGAGGCGGGGGTAGAATATATAAAGAGAAAAAAATTAAGGAGAAGATGAAAGGAGACTAGTAAGAAAATAGGATACAATAAAAAAATAAAGACAGAAAGTCCAATTTTAAGTATCATTTTCTTCCCCATAAAACTTAACATGTTCTAAGTAGAAATGTTTGTTATTGTTTGTCTTTTCCAAGAAAATAAGACTACAGAATAAAACAAAAATTATTTTTCCTTACCTGCATTCTCGTAAGTTTTGTAAAAATAGCAAAAATGTAAAAAGTTGTTTAGAAAAAATTATAAACTATTTAAAATAAGATAAAAATTACATTAAAACGTGCTTACACAAAAATTACACATAGCATGTGTTACATGACAAAAGCATATCACTCTGAAGCACCGTCACAATTTATCCTTCCTATGTCCAATATTTTCAAGAATATATGAGATATCTTACAACCAAAAATAAAGGAACATTGACAATTATTTCAAGCATAGAATGATTTTTAATGAATCAATTATTCAAGAGGTGCTTTACCAATCAAAATAAAATAAAAATTCAAAAATGATACTGAAGTGTTCTGCACTGGAATACATTCCAACAAGTTGGCAATGTTCTGCTTTTGTAATCTGCTTTTCATCTTTCTAAAAAATAAATTGCTCCTGCATAAACAATATTTCAGTAACTGACAGAGTTGGCAGCTAGGCTGAAGACAGCAGGGGTATTAGCAACCATGACTGATAGCAAAATTGGGGGTTGCAGAGAGAGGAAAAAGTATACATTAAAATTTAAGGAATAGCTGTTGTATTTCAGACTTTTAAAAAAATATGGCATGACATATTGAGGTCACCATTGATTGAAAAGATATATCTGCAAGGAAGCCTTTCACCTCCTCTGAAATCTTCAGAGAAACCACTTGTGAGCACACCATAGGTGCCTATGGCTAAATTCCTCTAAACTGAGGATGGCGTGGCTAATTAGTGAATGATGCTGAAGACTCAGTCCTACTGGATGGAATGCCAGTATGAATCCTCAAATCTACTAGAGCAGGGCTGGAAGAGCAAGTTGGTGATATCTGGATGTAAAACCCTCCATTTAATTGCGTGTTTTCTTCACCAATTTCCTCTGAACTATATTTATTGGGACAGCCGATTAAATATTGTCTTTCACTTAATTCCATAACAAAATCTACTTTAAAAATACTAAAGACAAACATATTACATTTTCTGGGCTCCTTTCTCAACATACTTTTCTCAGGAATTTTTATCTTGAAAAAGAGATGTACTCATTAAATGGAAGAGTGAAAAACAAGATGTTTCCCCATCATCCAAATGAAAGCATTCCTAAGTTTATAGAAATTTTAGTTATCATCTCTTTGACTTATAAGGAAATATTCAAATTCTGTCTGCATAGCAGAGACTACTTATTGTCCCTCAACACCCAGTTTCCTCTCCTTCCTCTTACTAATAACCCTTGAGTTTAACTCAGAATACGGCACCCATTTATATGCTCCCAGCCTCCTTTGCAGTTTAATGTGCCCTTGTGACTACTCTTTCTTTTGGGATATAATAAAAGTGATGAGTAAAACTTCCAGGAGTTTGTCTTCTTCTTCAGCCCTCCCTACTTTTTATTACTTTAAAAAGAGCAGCCAGTTCAGACAGGGTAACCAGATAGCCTGGCTTACCCAGGACACTCATTTGCCCCTGTTGCTCTAGGGCCTTGTGGTCACCCTAATCTAAGACCATTATGGAAACTGTAATGAAGGTGGCCAAGTTACAAGACAGAAAAAGTCAGTTATCTTGGCCTTTGTTAGAGCAGCTAAAAGGGCAGACGGTATAAAATCAATAGAAAAAAATTCAGAAATCCTTGTTAAATTTCAAAATAAGAAAATTATTCCCTTCAATGTGTCTAAAATCTAACAAGTTGTTGAAGCTTTAAACGGATAATTTTAATCAAGATAGAATTATTTTTTAGATGCTTGGAAACTTGGAAAAAACAAAAAAACAAAAAGAAAAAGGAAAGACAGCCTGTGGGTGAAGGTGGTCAAAAAAAAAAAAAAAAGCCAGTTGTTGGTTTTGTTTTGTTTTCTAAGGAAATCCATGAAGGCTTCTTGGATGGGGTAGCATTTAATCTGAGTCTTGCATAATAAATATGAATAGTCTTCCAAAAGGCATCAAAAAGATCCTAGGTAGAGAGATTAGCACAAGCAAAGATAAAGGTGGCAATGTGAATGATATTTTCAAGAAATGAAATAGTTGAGTATTGGGTGTGTAGGATATGGGAAAAGCGAAATCGAGTGTTGTAACTGGGATCCAATTTTGGAGAAATTTGAATGCTATAAAGTTTGGAGTTTATTCTGCAGGAAGTTTGAAACCACTGAAGTTTTCCCTGAATCTTCCTGGAGATGACAGAATGAATTCAAGAGATATCATAATGTTCATATCCGTAGGACATATGACTGATCAGATATGGTTAATGAGGGGAAATAATTAATGATACGTGGTGGGATATTTTCTAAATAACTGGCTTCCACCCATTTCTTGTTATCTCTTGGCCCTTTCTTATATCTACCACCATCTTTTAGTCACATAGACTATTCTTTGCTTCTAAGTTTCAAAAGCTTGGACTTAAAGAAAACTCAAACCTTGGAGAAGAAACATAGATTGGAGAGAAATCAAAAAGAAAAAAAATCAGGCCGCTGCCTTCCCGTACACATTAACACAAACACACCAAGATTCCCCAAGGGCTGAGAGAGGAGAAGAGTGATCATCAGAGCCAAGACAATGACTGGTCCCTGAGAAATGGGACCTGCATTGTGACTGTTCTGCAGAACTCCAAGAAAATTTTGTGGCATCTAGGAGTAGAAGGATGAGTAGACTCTGTTCACAGTAGAAGAATGCAAGAAATCCTCAGATGAGAAATAGCAGTACAGTGTTGTAGAACAAACAAGACTTTAGTCAAATGTAAGAGTTCACCACAACTCACTATGGGCAGGAGAACTGAATGGCTCCCATATGCTTAAGGGTGCAGAGAAGTAGCAAAGAGAAGTGGTAGACTACCAAGAGCCTTTCAAACAAGAACTTGGGACCCTGTTGAGTAATTTGCTTTTTCCACTGACCAAGGGCCAGACAGAAGATGGTATGATGTACAGATGTCAGCACTGCCAGATGGCACAATGGGTCATATATATGCATCCAACCACCAACACTATGGCACTCAGCAGAAAAAGTGAAGGAAATCCTAATCACAACAATTTTCTACCACCCCTAGAAAAATAGCTGTTCAAAATAGAAATTAAGTTCAATAGTAGAAAAAGTTAAAGAATTTTTGCTCACCTGTTTTTTAAGAATGATGGGCAAAATCAGACCACCATATAATGTCTGAAATGTCTAACCCAGAAGACTTGAAACAATGCTACTCCAATTATGATAGGCAACACAGGTAAAGAAAAAGAAAATTACTACCCTAACACAACTAAAATTCTGCCTCACTTAATTGATAATAAAAAACATTTACTTAAGAAATTGCTCCTCTTAATATATTTCTTCAATGAAAGACTATTGATTAGATTGTCTCATGCATATTTTCTCTAAATCAAGTTAAATGAAAAGTGAGTTAAATGTTTTAATAAATTAAAATATCAGTTTTGAATTATAAATTATTGTTAATCCTAAAATTAAGTCAAAATAAGAGCAAATTAAATAAAATATAAAATAAGATTTAAAATTAAAAATTATCCTTGCAAACTATAAGTCTACTTTTAATTGTTTTCTGTTGAGTTTAATTATCAACATTACAACAATATTGTTTTATAATTGCAATATAAAATTTTAACACTAATAATTAAAGTTTATGAACTATCATGGAATCTAATCACCATTTACAATATTATTTTATTGGAAAATATACTCATGTACCAAACCAGCTTACCAAGTAATTTTGAGGAAATTAAAGGTGAAAATGGAATTGAGGTGGAAGTGATGAGGAGGAAGTAAAAGAAAAGAGGAGGGAAAGAAAGAAGAAAAAGAAAAAAGAAATAAAAATCTCTGCCATGTGAATATGACTTCAGCAATAAAGACAATAAATCCCAAAACTTTGTCCAAATCCTCTAGACCCATTAACTTGTGCTGCCAAAATCACTGAGCATGTCCAGTTTAGCAATGTCTTAAACCTCTACATTGAAGTGACTAAGAGAAAGGAAGATGAAAGGGAATCTCCACATGGAAACATCACAAATGTTGAGTCTCTCAGAACTTGAAGGAGGTGGGGATGGAAGCAGACTTCTAACACATCAATATGTAGAAAGCACAGCCCTGGAAGAATTTTCCAATGGTCTGTAACCTTTGGGGGCAGGTGTTCCTCGTGTTCCTTGTTACTGCCTCATTGTCAGTAACCTAGGAAACATTCCACCTGTTTTAGCAATATCAGGGTGATTGTGAGACCTGTTTTTATCCTTGAACATGTAATGTTTTAAACCCTGAATACTTAAAAGAACCAAAAGT
>NW_011888820.1:3097410-3126066 GCF_000151845.1 Pteropus vampyrus
AAAGATTATAACATTATATGACTAATATCCCCTAAATTGCCCTCCATCTATTTTCTCTGTAATTCTGGCACGATTTGGAGAAACACGTCAAGCGCCAGGGCTCTAAAGGGCTCCTTCTGCCTGGCTTGGTGTATTGGGTAGCATAAAAGAGGTAAAAGGACTTCCCCAAATTTCCAAGCATTAAGATTTATGGATCTTCATGTTGATATCTTTCAGATGACAGAGTTGTCAGTCTTGTGATAAGTACTTAAACTCTCAGAGTGTTCTGCTCTCAGAACATTGGAACAATTAGCACAAATACTCCAAACACTTAAGTGAGTTGTTCTAAATCTACTCTGAATTAGCAAATGCTCCTTAGAGCTGGGAGATATATCTCCTATTCACATTAGGATTTTTGATGACTTCTTTTAAAAATGAATTTGTACTTCCTTGCCTTCTTAAATACTAAACCATGCTATGGATGGTGAGAGACTTAGAAAGCAGTGTAGATGAACTTAAATTGGAATCAAATTATACTAGCTGTGTAATCATTATAATGTTGCTTAATATCTCAGTCTCATGTTTCTATCTCTAAGCATCCATCTCTTTGTTGAGTGGCAAAAACGGTTATATAGCAAGACGAAAATCAGTGCCAAGAACCTAAATTCTTAGTAAATGGTAGTTACTTTAATTCCCTCTCCTCCTCTAACCCAAACTTTACATATGCCAACTCTTTGCGCACCCCATTGCATCTGTGAAATATACCATGCAGGTCAACTGTTGCTAAAGGGTTTGAGATACAAGGGGCTTATTGTACTCCTACTTTATCTCCCTCACCAGACTATTACATCCAGCTTTCTAACTCATTGTCTCTAGCACGGATGTCAATTACCTGGCGCCAATCCACTACTCTCTCCAACCCATTTATGCCATATAAAGAATCTGGGCTAAAAACAAACAACAAACAAACAGAAATCCTGCCTCAAATTAGCTTGGAAAATTGGAAAATGTATTGTTTCACATAACAATAAGTTTAGAGACAGAGGAGATTTTCAGAGCTGTTTGGTTCACCCAGATTCATTCTCTCTCCCTTTTCTGCTACATACAGGATCTGCTTCATTCCAAAATTGTTTGTACTTAGTCACAAGAAAGCTATTAGAAGCAATGGGGTTTCAGGCTTCCTTGGAACATCCAAAAAGAGAGAGATGGAGACTCTTTCCCAGTCATGAAATAAAGAAACCTCAGTTCAGTATGATTAGGTTAAGCTAGGTCACATGGACACCCACGACTAATGAAAGTCACCTGGGAAATGCACAGACGGCTCAGGATTAGATTATTGAAAAAGTGCCACAACTAAAATGGAATGACCGTGATTGAATAAAACTAATTAATCTCTATTCTTGGAATAGGAGATGAAGTGGGACTGGGGTAGTCTCAGTTTCTTCTCAAGTTACAAGCGCTAACTGGGAAAGGGCAGACCCCTGAACACCGATGCGTCCTACTAGACTAGAATGTAAATTATATAAGCACCAAAAGCCCTCTGGACTACTGCTGTGCCAATAACTCTGTGCTGATCAGGCCCAGCATTCAGCCAGTTAGTCCGGCTCAGCCTCAAATCCTTCTCCACACAGTATAATAGGAATAATACTTGTAAGAAATTAAACTGATCAATATTTCATTCTATGTAAATCATTTTGTCCTACTCCCTGTAGCTACTTACCCATTGAATCAAAAGCATGAGTCCTCCATATAAAGGGCTGAGCCCCGCCTAGAACTTGGAAGTCATCACTCAATTTTGTGCATCCACTTTATTATTGATAGCATAGTAAATATTTGTTAAGAAAGGAAAAGGTCCTTTAAGTTCCCAAAGTTTCAATTCACTAATCAAAAGAAAGGAGATCTGAGCATTAAGCTTCACTGGAAGCCATCGTGTAGAGAGGCAGGTGGTAGAGGAAATGGATATCCTTCTAAAATTGGAGGCAAGAGGGAAGGGTGAAAAAGAGATTAGGTAAAGGTCAAATGGTTTGCCTGGCTTCCCATATCTACTTCCACATCCTAGATTGATAATCCAAAATGGTAATGTCAAAAATAATCAGAAAATTTTGGCCCAAGCAGGGGCTTACATCTTACTTCCTAAAGAATAATTTAGAAAAATATTAAGTGCCTTAGGAAAGAATATAATAACAACAGTAAAGTCAAAATTGTAGTGTGACATATTTAAGCAGAGACGCACTGAGAAATGATGTTATGTATTGCACATAATCTAGATGTCCTGCACACTCCAAGGATGATGCAGAGGATAGTTGAGGGTACTGGCTGTGAGCTCACAAGGAGACTGGTGGGGGAAGATGGGTAGGGAGAGTAGCCCCTTAGTGAAAGACAAAGTGACCCTGTAGTAGAAGACCACAGGACAGATTGCTCAAACCAACAATAAAATGAGAACCGCAGCCAGACCTCAGAGAAACAGCAGTGCTCCCGTTCTCAACCCTCACCACTGCCTTACGGTATGAGCTTATCCAGTCCATCCGAAGCAGGATCAGTGGGCAGTGGAAGTGGCAGAACTGAGAGCCAGAAGCAGAGGTGACCAGAGCAGATTCAAACACATCATGAAAGCCAGGAAGTTAATTCAAAATGACAAGGAATTGTTAACTTCTTGTTTCCCTGCTCCTGAATTCTAGAAATCACTACATATCAGGCATGCTTACTTCTGCAACTCCATCCCATCTGCTCTTTCCCATGCACTGAATGAAATGCTCTTCCCCTGCCGCTTTGTGTGGCTCGCTTCTCCCATCATTCAGGTCTCAGTTTGTTTGTTTTTTGTAAAGATGTATTTCACACCAAAACATCCTGCTTCATGGTGAAACCTTTTGAAGCATTTCTTTGAGTAAGAACTCAAAGATGTCCACTATCACATTATTTCATTTTTTCTAAAAGTACTAGCCAATGCAATTGCCAAGATAAATAAAACATAAATATTGGCAAAATGTATGCCAATATATATTTTAATATGTACTTGATATAATTATATACTCAGAAAACCCAAGAGCATTTAAAAACAGAAGTGATAATAAAATTAAGTATGGTGGTTGGCATACAGAACAATATCACTCATACATACAAGCAGTAACCATGTAAAAAATATGGTGGGAGTGCTTAGATAAGAGTTCAGATTGAATAAGCATGACTAATTTTGCTTTCTCCTGAACTTCAAAACCATAACAAAGCAATTTTTAAGGGCATAAACTCATAGGGAACAACAGAGGGAAAACACGAGTAAAAGTATAAAAGCTGTAATGCAGCCAAATGATAACCCACTCAAGGAAGCCAAATCCCAAATCAATGGAGAAACCTGAGAAATTTCCCAATTTATACTATAGAATCCTCAAACGTCACAAAAGTAGAAAATATAGAGTAATCTACTTCTGGTCATATCTCTGCTGGATGACAGTATCTGTTTTTTTTTTTTTAAACAGTCTATTGATATATGATTTACATATCATAATATTCACTGACTGAAGTGTACAATTCAATGGTTTTCTTGAATATTCAGAGTTGTGCAACCATCAACATAACCTAATTTTAGAATATTTTCACAATTGTGGGTCTCAGTTTAAAATGCATCTCTTTACACATGTCCTCACTAAATATCCTAAATAGTCCCACATCCCTTATTTCCTGCTTCTTTTTTTCAAGCACTCATAATGATCTGCAGTTATTTTACTTAGTTATTGGCTTCCTTGTTTACTATCACCCTTTCCTACTAGAATGTAAGCTCCATAAACAGGGAGTTTGTCTCTCTTGATCATCTTTATTGTCCCACTGGTAGCACAGTACAAACGAGCTCTGTGGCATCACGGGGGACCAGTTGTCAAGAGCAACACTATATCGCACTGAGGAGGAATGGAAGACCAAGCAGGAGGACCCTGCACAGATAAGCCAACTGTCCACCTGGTGTGTGGAAGTTGAACCAACCCTATGGGACTGACCGAACCCTTTAGGTTATTGGACAGTTAGGAAGAGTGGGAATGGAAGGCCTCGAGAAGAAAATAGTACCACTAATAAGAGTGGGTGATCTCATGCAATTACTTGAAAAAATATATATATATGAGCGTATATGCAACTCATGCTAGCAAATAGTTCATATTGCTTACACTAACACATTAAAATATACAAAGTAAATGTTCATTTGATGCATCAACCCTATATCTGGTAGTATTAATTACATGCTGAGTATAGGGTAGGATTTATATCCACATTCTGCCACTTACTAGCTATGTGACCTTGAGCAAGTTACTTAAGTGCTTTGTGCTTTGATTTGTACATTTGTAAAATAGACATATCAATAGTTCCTATATGATAAGAGCTGTTGTACTAAATGAAAATAATCAGAACAGTTTATGTCATATACTGATGCCTTATAAAAGTTACCTGAGAGTTGTAGAAGTCGCAGTAGCCATTGTTGTAGTGGGAGTAGTGGTTGTGGTGGTGGTAGAAATAGTAGTAGGTAGTAGTAAAATGATAAAAGTGCAGCCCAGCATGCCTGTTCCATGAGGCGAGACTGTCAGATTTAGCTCAGTGTCAAGCAGTGTCAAATACAAAGTACTAAATTAATACCGAATTGACTTGTGCTCACAATGTTTCCTATCATACTGCAAGGTGATTTGACACAATTGATTTTCCCTCAAGAACTGAATGAATCAGCAGCTTTGTAGTCCCTGTCGTGGGCAAACTGATTCCAGTAAATCATTCTCAACTTTGGCCCAGAAAGTGCGTGAATGTGTATGTGCCAAAGATAATATGCACTGAACTGTGCCTCCACGTGTTTGTTGCAAGAAGAACATGAGAACATCATTCTTTGAGGAAGCAATATAGGAAAATAGTGGACATTCCTAAAAAAATTAAGCCATGGTATTCATAGATCACTCCTTTCAAGGAGTCACTAGTTTGCAGTTATTGACAATATTCTGAATGCTTCCTCTTCAAAGACAAATGAGAGAAGCCCTCATTTAGCTTTTTAGTTGACTTCACAATTGGTTTGTCCAGTGGGGTCCACTGATCCACGTGTATTATTCTGGAAACTGGGAAGCAGAGTGAAAAAGTATTTTTATCTTATGATCCGCATCAAAATCAGGTGCAGAATCAGGGCAAGCCTCCAGGTCCAAAAAGCAGGAAGTGAGACCAGTTATTTAATTATTCAAGAAGAATCAAGAGAGAGTTCTCTAAAAGACGAGTTTTTCAGCATAAACAGGGTAAATGAGCTACATTCAAGTTAAAAGAGAATTTATTATTTAAAAAAAAATACCCTAAAGGATTATTTTCCATTTATAAAACACACATCTAGTGAACATTCTAAGAATGGTAAGTGGAATAAACACTCAAGATAAGCCCAGAGCAAAATTATACAACTCATACTGTAAGATGACAAACAGTAAAGGAAGTAATGATAACTAGCTCTTATAAAATACCTGATATTTCAACTTCTAGCTCTTCTGAAAAAAATAAAATTTCAGGCACATGTAGGAGAAGATATTTCCTCCAAAACACTCTTATGATTTGTGCTCACAAATACAATCATGTAAGATGAGATCATTAGGGTAGACCCTAATCCAATATAACTGGTATCCTTACTAAAAGAGGGAAATTCAGACACAGACACATAAACAAGAATGAAATGTGGCAACAGAAGCAGAGATTGGAGTTATGCAGCTGCAAGCTAAGGAATGTCAAGGATTGCCAGCAGCCACAGAAGCTAAGAGAAAGACATGCCATAAATTCTCTCCTAAAGCCTTCAAGAGAAATTGTCCTACCAGCACCTTGATTTTAAATTTCTAGCCTCTAAAACTGTGAGAAAATAAATTTCTATTATGTTAAGCCACCCAGTACATGGTACTTATTTATGGCAGCCCAAACAAACATGCATCCCTTCCCTATTTTCAGACAAATCCTTTGAGTAGGATGAATCCTAACTTAGGAGATCAGCAAAGTCCATCTTCTTGGCCATGTGTTTGCTTTAGGGATAAACATGTGATTTGACAAGAGCCAATAGGACTTGAAGAGATATTTGTTTGAGCTTTTAGGAAAGAAAAGCTCCTTCTTTTTCCAGAGTTGCTGCCAAAACTCTTTTCCCGTTGAGCGTGGAGAAGAATATTTTAGCCCTGGAAACTGCTGGCAGCCGTTCTGAAACTCTAAGGTGATAACCTCCCTCATAGTGGCATCAGGATCAAGAAAACAAAGCAGAGATATTGAGAGAAAAAAATTTCTGCCTTGGATCAAACCGAACTTTACTTGGAAATCTCAGTTACATGAACCAATATATTCCTTTTATTATTTAAGTCAGCAAGTTGACTTTTAGAGACACAGACATTTAGATCTTTACCTGAAGTCACTGGCCTCTTAAACACACCATCAGAAACCTAAACTGTATTAACAAAAATGAATTAAGATTCCTCTCAGCTTCACTAAACTTTAGATAGGCTTCTTCCTGACTACAGGCCCCAATATCCCTCTACTTACAAGATTTACTTTAGAAAACTCTCTTTCATAAATTCTTTCCCTGCCTCTTTGAATAAATCTTTAAAAAAGTTTTACAACCCAGGAATGTCTTTCTCAAGGACCTGAGAGCCCTCCCTTCAAAATATAATCATCGAAGGAGACAGCATCCCTCTCTCTCACTCTAATAAGCACCAATTAGCAAGCACAGATAGTTTAATCACATTGACCAGCATCCCAGCCCACCCCTATATCTTCTAGTAATTTCACCTCAGTACTTAAAACACACCTGCCGTTTGTTTCAGGGGAGTTGGTTTAAATCCTCCTATCATATCGCAATCTATTGAATAAACTCTCTTGCCTGTTTAACTACATCCAGTGCAATTTTCTTTTTTATCTCAGGATCTCCTCTACCCCACATTCTGCTTTAGAAAACCAGGCACTACACAAAATACTCAAAACTTTAACAATAAGCGTTTTGCTAGTGTATCCTTAGTCCGACATTTTCCTGTGTAGCACGCAATAGTGGCATGTTTTGGTGAGATGAGCAGCTTCAGTCCTTCGCCCAGAGAAGGCGCCCAGCATTGCTAAAATGAATTATGCTCACAGTACTTTCCCACTACACCTTGGACTTTTTCTAGTTCATGGTATGCTCCCGGTTTCCTTCCTCTGGCTTCCTCCCATGCCCTTTTTCTCTTATCCCTGAAGCTTCCTCTCTCCCACAGTTAGGTTTTCTTTCCAAGTCAAACCACCTGAAGGCCTTTTTCTTAATTATAGGAAGACAATCAGCTACAACCTCTCACACTGAGTGGGAAGACAGCTTCAAACAGGAAATATCTTCTTGTGAAGGCAGCACAATTTAATTGTTAGGAAAGCATGCCCGAGGCCAAATACTTTGGTCTATTTCATTCTGAAGTATTTCTCTTGAGTAGGAACAAGGCTCTAGGTGAAATTCTCAACTAAAAAAAAAAAAAGCGTTTTTTTTTCTCTTTTTGTTTTGGTTACAATACTAACATTTAACCGAGTAAGAATTAGAAATTAGTCTTTCAACTTAGGTTTTGCTCTGGTGACCCTGATAAACCCTATTACCGAGCAAGAATGTTACAAGGAGATAATATAATTAGCCTTTAACTTTCTTGCTTCCCCAGGCCACATCTTCCCACCTGATTATCTGAGTGCTGTTTCTATTTAGACTCCCTTTAATTATTCCAGGTTCCTACACAGGGTTTTTAAACTTCCTTGAAAGAATCATCAGGAAAAAAGAATAAAAGATCCTCCTCTTCAAATCTATGGAGACTCATACTGGGATTGTAGATAGAATTAGATGCTTTTTCTCTACTTCTCTCCATGAAAGGATACTGCACCAGGTCAACAACAGCGGCTTCCCATATCTCTCATCTCATTGTTCTAGTATTCAGCTCCATATTAGCATTAATGAGGGAGCCATTCGCTAACAGGTTTTATGAATGATAGTGATATGATCAATCTGTTGAGTAAATAGCTTTGGCTATACAGTGGAGAATGCCAAGGAGGGGAAAGGAGTAGACTAGGAAAATCAGTTACTAGAGTGATTTTCAGTCTAGATATGAGATGAAGATTATAGTAATGGCAGTCGCTGTTCATCACAAGATTTCAGCCAGAAAAATCACTAGGATTTGGTGATGATTGATCGGACATAAACAGGAGGGATTAAGGAGTTGCAGACTTCAAGAGACATCTGGTTTCATGTTAGAGCAACAGGGTTGAAAATAATAGCTGACGTGCATTGATATTTTCTATTTGTCTAGCACTGTTCTCAGCCCTCTACATATAGTCTCATTAATAAAACAGAATTTTGGGGTACATACAACTGCTATTATTCCCATTATACAGATTTGGAAACTGGACATAGAAGATAAGTAGTTTGCTCTAAAGCACACAGCCAATAAGTGTTGGAACCAGGATTCGATCCGGCCACACTGCTTCAGAGTCCATGTTTCTAACTTCCATGACATTCACTCAGGAGGGTATTTCAAAAATAAGATAATACGTTGAGCGTTGAGTTCTGAAAAGCCTGAGTTTCAAGGGCTTTTGTGACATCCTAGGAGAGATGTTGCAGAAGTCACTGAAATACACAGGACTCAAACTCAAGAGAAAGAACTAGATGAAAAGAGATCTGCGTCATTAGCATGTCGATAGTAATTGAAACCAAGTGTTAGATGAGATTACCCAAGGAGAGTAGAGAAGAGCAAAGCTCCAAGATTGAGTCCTTAGGAACACCAATATTTAAAGAGAGACAGGAGAGGAGGAGTTGAACGGGAGTAAAAGAAGCTTTCTGAAAGGTAGAAAGAAAAGCAGGAGAATGGTGTCCTGAGAAGCAAGAAAAGAGTGGTCAACAGTGACAAATACTATTGGAAGAAAGGTGAGAAGTTAAAAATGTCTTTTATTTCGATGTGAGAGAATGAAACCTATGTAAAGGCTGGTAAGAATGGAGCCAATATAGAAGGATGGGTGAAGATAAGGAGAGGAAATGATCATGAGAGTGTGTGCCACAGGGGTTAGTCCAAGGGGAGGAAGATCCTAGGGAGGAAGGAATAAAAGAAGAGGAAGATTGAACAGGCAAGTTGAAGGGAGATTTCTGGATTTGGTAGCAAACATTTTGGCCTAATGGTTTTTATATCTTTTAATAAGAAAGAAAGGTTATCAGTCTCGTGGGATGCCACTGAGATTTTCTACATCAGTGGTTCTCTAACATTTTTGCTATTGAGAATACCAAACAGCTTTTAGTTATGTTGGTTATACCTATCTATATATTTACTGTGTAAGAGAATAAAACAGAGACATTTCCAAATGCTTGTCACTCTATTTAAAATAATGTAAAACTGTTACATATTAATATCAAAATTTTTATGAAAAAAAATATACCTTCCAAACAAGAGCGACATTGTTCGATATTTTCTTTGCGAATCTCTTTAATATTGGGCTTAATACAAGATAGCTGGATTTTCATATATGCTTCTGCATTCAATCTGTTGTAATATGTGTAAAGGCTAATAAGCATTTTATTAGCCATGCCAAACAATTGTGGATATTATTGTTTGATATAACCTAAAATGGACAAGTAGCAGTTTTTCAAAGACTGGTTGCAGTGAGGAATCTGAAATTACATTAATGCACTTTTCATAATCTGTTATACTAAAATCCATTGATCTGTCTTCATCCAGTCTTATTTGATAATGTAAGGACAGGAATAAATTTAACTAAATGGTTATACTTGGATCAACAATGATTATGAAATTGGAAGCATTGGCAAAATGACGCAAACAAGATATCAATCACTAATAGAGCAGAAATTAAAGATTTCAGAATAAAATAAGTGATTTGGAATGAACACGAGATATAGCCTGAGCACATTACAAGAGGTGGGAAATAAACTGGGACAGTGTTAGGGGTTGAATTGTGTGCTTTCAAAAGATATGTTGAAGTTTTAACCGGGTACCTGTGAACGTGATCTTATTTGGAAATAGGTTCTTTGCAGATGGAATCAAGTTCAGATGAATTAAGATGAGTAGGGTGGGCCCCTAGTCCAGTATAACTGGTTTCCTTACAAGAGGTGGCAAATGCTATGTGAAGAGAATGACACACAAACAGAATGCCATGCAACAACAGACAGACATTGGAGTGGTACAGTTATAAGCCAGGAAATGCCAGAAACTAGAAAGAGGTAAGGAAGGATTCTGTCCAGAGTCTCAGAGGGAGCATGACCCTGGTGACACCTTGATTTCTAACTTCTGGCCTCCGGAACTGTGAGAGCATAAACTTCTGTTGTTTTAAGCTATCCATTTTGTGCTACTTTGTTACACCAGCCCTAGAAAACTAATACAGATGGAGTAATAGAATGTATTATGTTCCTAATTACTCGCCTCTCCATCCCATAAGAGAAATCCTACCTCACCACCTATTGTCATGTGATTTTTAGTACCTATTATGGGAATGAATATACCTCATTGCTCTATTGGAGGTTTAAGAACCACTGGGTATTTCTGTTGGCTCCCTTGCTCCTTTCCTTCTGTCAATTATATGTCAGGTCCTAGATGGCGATTGTTGCTTTAGCCTATGTGTCAGAGATGCAACCAACCTGAATGCCACTTAAACATTGTTGAAACCTATAGAGATTTGGGGTTATCTGTCACAGCCACCTAACCTAGGGCCTCAAATCAAGTCAGTCAAATGAATTCCTCTCTATCAGGCCTAGTGTTTTATATATTAGATTGTCCCAATAATCATTCAATAATTTTATCTGTGAAAGTCTTTTCATTATGCTCTAGTACTCTACCGCTTACTGAAAGCAAATTACCTCAGTTTCTTTACTGAATAAAATTTCAATAATACAAACCTAGCCTTCAATTTTATTAAATTTATCAGTTACATATGTATTGATGTAATGTTCTGATTCTATTCCTCACATGAATGGAGGCATGACATTGTTAACTACCTCAGCTCTGCGTGAGGGATGTTGTTCATGGAGATGAGAGCTGAAAGTAAGAGGAGGACCACAGGACAGCTAAGTTGAGTGAACAGAGGTAGATTTTTAATATTTCAAATATTAAAATATATCCAATTCTAATGAACTAAGACTATAAATAGTTTTGAGATTTTTAATATTTCAAAAATTAGAATATATCCAATTCTAATGAACTAAGACTATAAATAGTTTTGAAATTGCTATAGACTGAATATTTGTGTTCTCCCAATATTCGTATGTTGAAACCTATTTCCTTATGTGACAGCATTTGAAGGTGGGGCCTTTGGGAGATTAGGTCATTAGGGTGGAGTTCTCATGAATGGAATTAGTGCCCTTATAAAAGAGACCTTAGCAAACTCCCTCTCTCCTTCTAGCATTTGAGGTTACAGCAAAAAAGACAGATGTCTATGAACCAGGAAGCAGTCTCACCAGAAAGGGGATATGCCAGTGCTTTAATCTTAAACTTCTCAGTCGCCAGAACTGTGAGAAATAAATTTCTGTTGTTAAAGCCACGCAGTCTATGACATTTCTGTTATATCAGGCTGAAATGACTGACATGGAAATAAACTTTAGTTCAAGTATTCATAAGAAGATAAATCATCGGGTACCATATATGACTTTTATTCACTCAACAAATATTTATTGATAACATACTATGTGCCAGACATTCTTCTAGGTACTGGAGATATAGCTGTTAACAAAGCAAACAAAATCCCACTCTTGAGAAGCTCATATTCCTAAATGACATGTTACTTATGTCTGTCTATTTTGTCATGAGGCCTTGAATATAGGCTTTAGTTGTTATTGTTACTGCTACTTTTTTAAGAAAGTACATGTATACTATCTTTTCTAATGTCATTCTAAGGCTCCCATATTGCCTAATTTTTCAACAGTATAATAACCATAATTGGTATCAATACTCATTTAGAATTACATTAGCAGCACTGATTTTACAGTCCCTAAATGAATATAATCAACAAAGAAAAAATGTTTACTAAACATTAGTCTAAAAACATAGATGATACTTTACCATTCATATAATTACGGACTTAACAGACAATTTGAAAGAAATGCCACTCTATTCAAATGGTATGATAGTGAAATTAAAACAAGACATTTGTCTTCAAATGTGCCTTCTCTATCACTACTAATGCACTGGGTCATTAGCTCCAACACTGTGAATAGGTTGTCACTACCCCATTCAATATAATTAGTGTACCAGATAATATACAAAAGCACTATTTGTACTGCAGCTAATAGAAGATAATGCCTCTTAAGAAGAGAGAACAAGTGCCTTACTCCTTCATGGCTACAGAGAAAAAGAAAAAAATATATATATACACACACACATATACACACATTATATAAATAAATATATAAGTAAATAAATATGTGTATGTATGTATAAAGTCACTGAAACATGTCAAAACTCAGCTCTCTTATGAAGAGCAAAGGTCATCACTATTCCTTTAAACATTAAAGATAATGTCACAAAGCAAATATGTTAAAAGAGTCTTATTTATCCTTTTGGTTTTTTTTTTCCTTTTTTGGTTTAATTACAGTAAACAGACAGAGCATGGCATTAGCTGGCCTGGTGATCATTTCATATTTCTTAATAGAATGTTCAAATCCAAATACTTACGCAATATAACATTTTCTTGTAATGCAGATTGATACTCTGTCAATTTACTCTCAAATATGAAACTGAATCAATATTGAAATCATATCCTTAGCAGAAAAGGAAAGATGTGTTTCTCACAGTGATGGTGTAATTATACACATTAAAGGATTTAAACTAACTCTTCTGCTGAATTCACTAACTCCTTGAATCTATCTTCAATATGTACCTATAGGCAGTTATCATAGAAATCACCATATACTAGCAACAGAGAAATTTCATATTCGATAAACCTCTACTAAGTACCAGCATGTGTCAGACAGAGGGCTAAGTCCTGGCACTATGACTCCCCCCAGGCTTCCAGTTTGCTCAAAATTTAGTAGGAGAGACACGTAAGGGAAATTGTGAAGAACTAGGAAATAGTTTGGCTATACAGAAACAATTACCTGTAGCACTATGCAAATACTGACAGGTTAATGGATCAGATCAGAAATATGCAAATTCCTCTTAAAACAGTAGACAGCCTCCTAGGTTAGAAATGCATGGTTGATTTAAGGTATTGCGAGAGAATCAAAAGATTGAATAAATGTCCGAGATTAGATTGTTAATATTAAATCAATGGTACTATTAAATTAATATCTTGAGCATTTGGGGGAGCAATTGATTTTGAATGTACCACCATCTACTATCCTAGAAAAGGCTTTTAGGCAGCCCTGTTTAATTTGGTTTAAGGTATTAACAAAAGTAAAGTCAGAATGAAATGCTTAAAACAGGAGAAGGAGGAAGAATGGCTTTGCCCCAAGATGAGCTATGGTGTAAAGTCAGAGTCAAATTGTTACCGTCTTGTACTTTAAGAAACCAGGAGGTCTTAGAGTTAGGGCCTCCATCTTTTAATCAAAATACAGCATAGTTGCTTACCTTGGATAAGAAATTCAAAAGAAATAGGTTGGTGCTGACAAGGACTGATTTTTATTTCCACCAAAAGGTATAATAGAGAACTTTTGCATTGAATTAATCTCTACCAAGTACTAACCTATTCAATCAGAAGTGGACCCAACTCCAGTTGGCCAGTTATGTGAAGAGTCATGTGCAGAAATCCAGAGCTGGTTAGACAGCCTCACAGTTTTCACTCTGGCCAGCTGTCTGGCTAATTTGCCCATGGTTCAGCTCCACCTATAGGGAGAAAAAATGAATTGGCCAGGCAGTCACAAATATCTAATTTGCATAGCAGCTATATTTCTCATTTTAATAAATAACATGATATTCTGGCTTTTTAATTAGTTTTATGAGTTTCTCAGCATGAGTTGCAGCATCGCCACATCTATCTATTCTGGGACCCTGATTAAATGAAGTTCCTGGTCTTGCAAAGCCAACTCTAGCCTAAAACAAATTTATCAATATAATGCAACCTGGCAAGGACCTGCTTTGAATAACATGACACCTCCTACTCTGAACATACCTAATTGGACCAAGGATTGGTGTCCAAACCACAGCAGGCTATGGAGAGCCTTAGCACAAGAAATGGGTGATAAAACATAGAGTCCTTCAGATTATTTTTAGGAAATTTCAACAGAACTTCCAAAAGAGTCAACATACGTCAAGATGGATAACAGTGGAGAGACACGGAGAAAATGTACTAAAAAGAAGCCAAGAGGCAATAGAGACAATACAGCAACAAAAATGATAAGTAAGCAGAATTCATAAGGTTGGTTGGTAGTGACTGGCAGAGACAAAGTTGCAAAGGCACCATAACAGTGCCACTGTAGGTGTAATCGTAGCCTGCACAATATCCTGCTTTTCCTTGGGGCCTACCTGTCTTCGTGGAAACAGTTCCTTGCCTCTGTTGTTTCTGTACCCATCTGTCTCAGAAAACCCCACTAAACAAGATAGCTAATAGTGTTTTATTTCTTGCAACATGTAAAAGTCTAACATATTTTTTTTAGAAACAACTTTTTTATTTTCATAAGGCTGTTTTTATAAGATGATAAAATGGTTGCTTATGTTTGTATGCTAATGTATTAATAAGAGAAACCCTTCTTTGAATAAAAACTTCTTCAATATTTTTTAACCAAGCAATAAACATATTTTTACAAGCATATGACCACATAAATCAAAGTCCAGAACTGACTATCTCTCATAAATATAAAATTATTACTTGTCATATGTTCTGGAAACAAAACAAAGTAATCCAATTGAATCATTTTCTAATCCATGAGATAGAGGATACATGATGTATTTTGTCACTATTGATTTAATAGTTTATATTTTTTGTGAGGTTTAGTAATTTGATCTAAGTATAATCATTTAGCTCAATTTATTCCTGTCTTTATATAAGAGTGTTCTATTCTCATTTCTGTCACTAATTGAATCTCTTGTCTCTAGCTAAAGAATATATTTTCCTTGAAACTTTAAATAAAAATCTAATTTGTGCTTAGTCTTTCACTAACCACTAGTTTATCTCAAAATATAGAAAGAGAAGTTTCTCCAATTAAAATTATTTTTTTAAAAAACTTGACCACTAGCTAAGACAATAGACTTAATGGATAATAGTGTAAGAGATTATACTAAATAGTAGCACAGATTGTATATGAAAATGCTTTTTTCTTTCAAACTGGAGAAACTCTGTGACAATGCTGATTATTTATGATAAAATAGAAACTTTGTATAGGAGAAAATCATGTGGACTAGAGTTCAACTCGAAAAACTTCTTCACAAATATGAGAGCTGGGTCAGGCTTTGCCTTTGACAGGTAGGACTGGGATGGTAGAGCAGAGGAAAGACCATCACAGGCCATGGGTCAGACAAGGTTTTATCTGGACGCAGGGGTCAGGATGGAGGAAGCATGGAAACAAGAAAAGCGAGGCAGTGGGGTTCATTGGTGAGAGATTTAGAATAGAAGACACAACACCATGAACCCATAAGAATTGTGGACCTTAAGTAGGAAATAAAAGTGGTTTCAGGAAGAGAGATACTTCCAAGATCAGACAGGATCGGCTTGTTCAGGGTAGCATGGTTGTAGACAACTTTTTCATGTAAGCTACAGTCACATCATAGAAAATCTATATGTTAATAACTATATTTCAGAAGAACTAAAAGTATAAACATGAGCCCTCAAATATCTGAAGAACTGGTTTCTTCTTTATAATTCACTGTTTCATGCCCTAAAAGACTTAAGCTTGACCAATCCTAAAAAACTCTTCCTTTGATTAACTATATCAAATCTGAATGTTTTCATCATGAAAAAAAGGATTCTAAAATATCAATTTATGAGAAATTTGATACCCTGGATATTATAATCACTTTCCTTAAAGGAATATAGTTTTTGATTAGTAAAAACAATATTCAGTAAAGAAAATCTACCCACCAAAAGTTAGTAAATCTGGCTCAATGTTCTGTTTCAACTTCTATATCAAAGCCAGTAGAGACATTATTTATGTGTATGAGTATATGCGTAATCTATACTAAAATAAATGCCGAGTCACAATTTGGAGAAAGTCGATCTTTAGGCTAACTTTAATTTTGTTTTGATTGAATGTTTGTTTTCTGGAGGTAGTTTTAACATTGCCCAGGTGGTTCTGGGCTTCTCCTTGCTTTGCCAAAGAACCTGAGAAGAAGATCAGGGAAAGCAGCCTTGTCGTCTCCTCCTCAGGGGAGATGCCTACTTTCCTGTGGACCTTCTCACCTAGTAGTCATCATTTGTTCGACAAATGAGGGGAGCCCTCGACCCTTTTTTATCTAGGGCCCAACCAGCTGATCAGGATATGCCTATCCTCCTCCACTGAACCTACACCAATGTGCAGATATGAGCAGTTCTTTCACTAAGGCATCAGACAAGCATCACATAGCAATTTGGAGAGAGAAGATAGGGAATTGGAGCTCTATTCATAGCTCATTTTCTCAGGGCAACTCAAGGAGGACCCAAGAGGTTAGAATTTAGGCCTTGGGAAGTTGTCCCATGTGGATGCTTCCTCCCTTGCTAAATCTGTCACCTTCCCAACTCTCCCACATCATCTTTCCCCAGCCTGCCTATAAGCCACTGTCTCCTGCGCAGTGTTCCACATCCCTCCTCCAGAAAATCCCGCCCTCCACCTTTGAGCAATGCCAGACCCCCATTCCTAAATTTTTCTTGCAAATTCCTATAGTTTCGATGTTAGCTAGAATTTCATGTAGTTTTTTTTGTGCCTAAGGCTGCTATTGGCTTCAAAAGGATGGATGAGCTCTGGTATTATAAACGTGTGGAAGGAAACAGTATATAACCTGATTTTGTTTGACTCTCTGTGAGTGAAGTGAGGGACCAAATATACATACAGACAATGACCAGACCATATATAAAAATAGAACTCTGACCCACCATTTACAGCAACCACCAACCCATTATCTACAGTAACCAGTCTGAGAAACTAGCCTGCTATTGTCAGACTCGTAGAAAGTCAGACCACTATCTCTAGCAACTGATCCAGGAAGCCAAACAATAATCCCTGTAATGATCAGCCCAAAACAGCCAGAACCCAATGAATAACTGATGGATTCCTTAATTTTTACTTACTTTCAACTTAGGGCCAACCAGAGAAAGGTGAATATGTACCCCTAACCAATATGGACCCTGCACTGCCTCATTTCTAATTAGCCCACCTAGAGTTTCCCCAGGCCAACAGCTTCCATTCGGGCCATGTCTAAAGCCTTCCCTTTTTTCCACTATAAACTTGTCCCTCTTTTCTGCCTGCCTTTTCTGCCAAAACAAAAAGTGATGGTAGCTGACTCCCCTGAAAGCTGTGAATAAATAGCCTTTGTTTGTGCTCATTTGGCTGGTCTTCATTAATTTCCACAAAAGCCTGGTGCTAACTTCCTCCCTGACTAAGGACAAGTACATCTCATCACAGTAGGAATTAATAAATTATTGGTTAATTAACTGATTATTCTAGGGAGGTTCAATTTACCAGTCTCACATGAAGGGAACATGTTCCTCATATTAAGATGATTTTAAAGCAACATCTTAAGAACCTTGAGAAATAACTGACATCATTTTGCTGAAGGAACATTTGACTCCTACTTGTTCCTGCTTTTATTACCAGGAGCCCACACATTAGCTGAGAATGGCTCTGTCTGAGTCAATCAGAATCAATGGTACAATCTCCAATAGATTATTTATGATCTGAATTGTATCTCACTACATTTCATTTACTTTTCCCCAATTTGAAAGCAAAAGACTTTGTGAAAGGCCACACAAACCAATGTAATAAAGGATATGGAATATAAGATACATCTTTAGAAAGAGCAGGAGGAGAAGAAAAACCTAAAAAACAACACGCATTTACCTAAAAGAGATTCTCACACAAAGAGATTGTTTAATCAATTACTGCCATTACTATGGAATGAGGGGAGTGGGGACAGGATTCAAATGTTTTCAAGAGGACGCAAGAAATAAGAGGCCAAAAGCTTTACTAGGGATTGCTTAGTACAATTACAGATTTAAACAGAAAGCTGTAAATCTGTAATTTATCTTAATTATATGTGGAGGTAGGAGCCCCAGATTAAGAATAAATTTACAACTACTGTGAGATAGTGTCTGAAATACAGATTGGGAGAGCCTACAAATTAGACATTTACATAAACAAATTTTAAAAATTCCCAAATACCAAACACACAAAAACTATCCCAAAAGAGGAAATAAGGGTTACAGGCTTGACCCAATAGCAACACCCCAGTTACCTACAGAGGAGCAAAAAGATTAGATTTGCAGTGTTCTGTGATAGCCCATAACAGAACTATGCTATGAGTGGCAAGTTAATATTGAATAAGTTTTTTACCCTCAAAAATCTCAGAGAGACTTTGTGAAGTATGACTAGGATACCAGGAGGAGAGAGACCTTCTTGCCACTTCCTCTTGGTCCAGTGAGGGGAGGGTTCTACACCTCATGAGTGTAACCAGGGTAAGATAGGAAGCAGCAGCCAGGAGGCGTGGCCCTCTACCCACCACCCCCCCACCCCGCCCTGGGTGGCAGCAGTAAAACTACAGGAATCGGGTTCTCCTGGGAGCCTGCATCAAGCACTTCCAGAGCCGCAGAGGGCACTCTGTTCACAGGTAACTGGAGGCAGTGTCCTTGGTCTGGGCATCATTACCCTTATTATCAATGCTGGACCCCCATGAAAGGGATGTACAGGGCTTCCCAGAGAATAGGGGCCACAGAGGAGGATGGATCATACGCTCACACACACCACTTAGAGAAATACGTGAGGAAGAATCACAGATGTAAATATAGAAAACTCCAAGTGGGATTAGAATCCCCAAATAAAAGACAAAGATGAGAACCAGAATAACAGTACTCATGACCATTTGCATGATCTCCATTTTTCTTCAAGGATGATATTTGGTTTGGGAAAATACTAGTTATGGTATATACTTTTATTTTTAGAGATGTCATTTTGAAAATTTTAAAATGTGTTTTCTATGTCTCTCTCTCTCTCTCCATTCATCCCAACTTGAATCATGATGTCTGGCAGCCTCTTGGCCATCATGATCCCAGGGACAGTTCTTTCCAAAATGGAAGAAGAAATAAAGGAAAACCTCTAGGGCAGAAGGAAAGTAGAGGAGGAGGAGGCAAGGAGAAAGAGGCAGCCCGACATATATGTCCTACTTCCAGCTCCAGGTAAAAATCGTGTATGACAGTGATGATAGGGATGTAGATCCAGACAGTGGTTGGCCTCCTTGGGGATAGCCTGGAAAACCTGTGAGCTTCTAGGAGTAGCTTGGCATGTGGCTCAGTGCCACATATAGCATGCGCAGGAGTGAGGGAGCTCTGGCAGATGGAGGTTGCAAGGCAGATGAACCTGAGGTTCTGCTCCTAGCTTTCTTCTACCCTCGCATGGCTTCAGGGGCTCCCAGAGTCCCACATGCCTGGTGGAGTGCATGCAGAGATGCAGAGGCACTAAGAGAACTGCTGGATGGGCAGAGGCATGGCGTCTGGACATGCTGCACCATGTGGGGATCTCTCGATAAAAAGAAAATGGCCAGAGTCCTAGACTTCAGCAATTAGTGGCAGCACACATTTCCATAAGTCAGATGCGCCTCAGTACACACCAGGCCAATCAGAACAGAGAGGATCAAGAGGCTCCCTGGCAGACAATGAGGCCCCCTGCCCTAACACCTCAAAATGACATAAAGCCCTCCTTCTACATATGGCAAGATACCATTTTAGGAACTGAAGAGGGAAATAAAACATAAAAACTGAGTACTTACATGAAAAAGACTGCTGTACAAAAGAGATTATTAAGGACTGAGAGAATCTTCTTACAACTTCAGTACTCCTCCCTTTCACTTCCCTCCTCCTTCCCCACTCTATACATACACCCAAGGAGATAAGCCTCATAAAGGAATTATATCAATTGCATAAAAGACAGTTCCACTTTATTTTCACATCCAAGTTGACCATACATTTCTATTCTAAGATTCCCTCAAATATATTCACTGTTTGGTCTGAGGACGGCCAGTGGACTTGATAGGAAGTTGAAGGTGAGAGCATACAGAATACTGGAGAGAGAGCCACACTGAGGTAGGCAAACACAGTCCAGCATGTCAAAGAGAGGACTCATGGTGTGAGTGAAGAATACAATGGTACAGCAGGAGCCGTCAGCATTAATTATGACCGATCTTTAACTGACGGAGATATTGGCATTTTCAAAACGTGTTTCCAATCTTGTGATGAATCTATCCCTGTACCTGCAAATGACAGCAAGAAAAATGGTGAGGTATTTTTTCCATACACTGCATACTAAGCTTTGAAATTCTGTATTATTTCAGAATCATATTTTATTGACTCCTATGGAGTTTGAGGTACATGAGTTGTATAAAAAAATGGAATCATGACAGAAAAATCGTTCTTGCTCAAACTTATTACAGGTGCTGTATGGAGTTATTCACAATAAAGAAGGTACCTGTTTCCAGTAAGAGCCGAGGATTTCGTTGGTGCCACTCTACACAGTACCACTCTGGCTTGGATGTGGGACAGATAGGATTAAAAAGAGTTTGTCTCTAGAGGAACACTGCAGAGATCTGGAAGAGCTCTCCAAAACATTCCCTAAAAATATTAAGCCCAAGCCCCAAAGGTCACGCCACTGTGTCCGTTATTCTTAAATATTGACATTACTATATTCCTCAGTTTAAATCCATGCTGGAGATCCACTGCTTGCTAAACAGCCATTCTGAGCATCCTCAATAAAGCAGTGGGAAAGGCACCTGCCTGAGGAGCTTTCAAAGGGACAGCGAGTCACACAGATGTCACTGGACTGCAGACGAATTTCAATCGTGGGAGAAAACTGAGGATTCTGTGTACAACCCAGGGTCACGTGGGTTTGCACTTCACCTCAGGGAGAGAGGAATTGGAAATAAAAGTTGAAGATCTGCCTTGCTAAAGATTGTCGAATCAGAACTCATCAGAAACCATCTCATAGTAATAACAGTTACACAGAAGAGAGGAAAGCATTCTACTTGACACAGTCCATGAAATCACTGAAATTATGAAGAAGACCTTCAAGGGCTCCCATGCTTCAACAGAAGGAGAACGTAGGCCCCAGCAAAAATAGCAATGATACACAGGCTGAGCTTCAGTGCCTGACAGAGGTGGCAGTATTCAGGGGAAGAAGACCTATTCAACAGAGTGGGTGTCACATGATGCCAGCAAAGGCATCAGAACCCAGAGGTCATCAAGTGACCACTGTCTGGGCTTGTTTCATGAACACAACTGGAACATCTCTAGGACTTCCCGATATAATTACTTGAGGGGCTGAGGACTTTGTAGGAGATGGAGCTCCTGAACTGGCAGACTGAAAAAAAAACCACCACACATACGTTATTACTATTACCATCTCCCCCTAAATAAGATGAGGTGAGTGTAGCTTTGGAATATAAATTACATAGATGTCCAAGGGCAAGTTTCCATGATCATTCTCCAAGTTCCAAAGACCCCTAAACAATCCAGAGAAGTATTAGGAAATACTTTCAAGTTTTTATAAATAAACCCACAAATTTATAATCTTATGTATGGATTTTTATATCTTTTTTTCTTAGAAAAAGATTCATAATCTCAAAGGGGTATGTGACCCCCCAAAATTTAAGAACCCAAAATCTTTCTTATTGAATCTCATATATACATTTCATTTCTCAGGATCCAGTGGACTTTTGTCCACTATGAGAGCTTTGGAGTTGTTTTCAAAGCTCCATGATCAAGGGTATCTTTGATCTTCAGAATCTTTGCCCCTGCAATGTCAGAAACTCCCATTTAAGTGGTAGGATCACGTTTTCTCTCCTCTATCCCCTAGACTTGTAGCAAACAACTGTGTTCAGTCTACCCAAAAGAATCTTAATGGATCCCAGATGACAACAAAAGCAAGTTATAAAAATACAGCCTATTTTGCATATCATTTATGTAATTTTTATAAGAATTCCCCCACACGCATACTGAAAATGGTGAAAACCAGAGTTGAAAGAAGACTATAAAACCAGGCTTTGTGAATTTAGCAACAAGCACTGTCTGGATGGAGAGATAAAATCCTGGACTTACTCTAGTAGGCATTCTTTACAGGCAAGGACACAAATGATTTTTTTTTTTTTTTTTTTTTTTTTTTTGGTTTTATGGTCACAGTAGCTTCAGCTGATAGCAGAAAAACGCCCCATTTTCTTGCAAGATCTTAGGCATTTTACATGTGCCTTCAAACTGAAAAGGGAAAAAAAAGCATAAGGGTATGGATAAACATCAGATGACTTAACACATTTTTTTTCTCTTTTTAGTGACTACATTCTAGGTATTTTCAGCACTGTTAAGTAAGGGTATTATAATGATAAATCCAATCAAGTATGCAAGAGTAACCAGTATGTAACCTTAGTTCAGCACCACTGACCTTCTAGCTATTTCAGTTCTGTTGAGATAAGTGTCAGGAGAACAAATTATAAATATAGGCCATTACTATTGTAAGCAAAATTCACTGTTAATGCAGTTAGTTCTGAGATAAATTGCCTAAGGAATCTACCAAATCCTCAAGGTCTTCCCATTGTGTTCACTAGTCAAGATTCTAACATGAGTACTAAATCAAAAATTCTAGTTTCTAGGGACTTCTCTCCTCAGAATTTTAAACAGTGTCTTAAAAATGCATTTCACTACACAATTAAAACCTAAAACAGAATTGGTCACTTCAAAAACTATTACTCTGTGATCTACAGCATTGTGAAAGTTCCACAAATTTTAGTGACACATAAGGACACATTTATACCAAAAAGAAAATTTTCAAAGGATGTTTCTTCTGGTGAACCTATGTTTTTAATGACAATAATTACTCATTCTGGAGACAGTTAACCACTAATGATGGGATAAGCTCAAGCTACAAATGCACATTTTTATAAATTAAGCCAAAATTAATCAATCTACTAAAGGAAGAAGAAATATTCTCTGAAGACCACCCTTTCTTAGGAGGCTATAAGTTTAAGGTAGCAGTATAATTAGAAAGAAATTTATTAAAGAGCTGGAAATTATCCTCAAATTAAAACATTTACAGCCTAAAGCTGTAATTAGGGCATAGGTAAAGACAAGAGATTCACAAAGCAATCCTGGCTGCTCCTGACTACTCCTTGGCTTCATCTTTGCTAATTCATTATCTTGCTTCCATTGTTAATTACTGTGGCTCCCCAAGGTTTGATAATGACCCTTTTGCTTCTTTTCCTTTCTCTCTACTTTATTCATCAACTTACATGATTTTAACAATTCTTCCTGACTGCAAGAGAGAATGAGCTAACATTGATTGATGCCTCCTGAATGTTAACACTGTGCTAGACAATTTTAGAGTTAACTGCAAACATTATGTGACCTGCCTAATTTCCCTGTGCATCCCTTTCCATCAACAGCTCCACAGGACTTTCTTAGCTCCATCAAAGAGCTATTCAGAATGTGGTGCATGAGGAGGACTACTGGGAGTCAGGAGGCAAGGTTTACCATGGATGGGCTATGTGATGCTGGGCAAGTCACTAGATCTCTCCCAGTCTCAGTAAAATAAAGATGTTAAGCTAGATCAAAAGTTGCGAAGTGGTGGTCCTTTGGACAAATCCAGCATTCAGAAAGATTTGCTTGGTGGACACGATAAATTTTAAGTCTGGCAGGTTATATAAAAATATGGATTTCTGTCTCTTCTTTAAAAAATAGAAGATCTAAGCCTGGTTTCTTTGATGGTGATGATTGACTGCAGCCAAGTAGCAGGTGCCCCATTGGATTGTTCCCAGTATTCTGCATGGCATTGTAAGTGTTCCCCTCAACCCATTTATATGACTTGCCTCTCAACCAGATGGCCAACTTCAGCACTTAAATAAATACACGGGTTTTACTTCTAAATGCAGGTTATTTACTTTACCACAAGCTTTCTCCCCAACCTAGTCCAGTACCATAAGCATATATTTGAAATCTACCTCAAATTTTTCAGTGTTAAATAAACTCATGTCTTTTATTGTGGGCTACTAAACCCTTTCTAACTTCGGTTTCACCATTTTTGTCATATCTAAATCCCCAAGACTTTAAAATTTCGTTCTTACCTCCTTCCATACTTTACTCATAATCAAATGCTATAAACTCTTTCTCAGAAATTATAATTCTCATCCTCTTACACCCAGGTCATTATAAACCCAAGGCCAATATTCCTAAGTCTCTCCCTTACTAATTCATACATTGAAAACAAAACAACCATATTCCTTAAAAGACCATTAAGCTTCTAACAACTTAGTCTATCTCCTAAGGAATCAACCTTGGATTTCACAGCTTTTTGTAGCAGAGTACAAGTTGCTGTCCAAAAGCCATTCTCTTTCCTTAGTTATAAAACCTAGATTTTACTTGGAATGGCAATGCAATCAGCTAAAAGACATGCTTGCAACTAGATATGACCACGTGACCAAGCTCTGGTTAGTGATATAAGCGGAAGCCTTGCATGGGAATTCTGGGAAAACTGTGTAAAGGAAATCATTTTGTCTAGGAGAAATCTTTTCCCCTTTTGCCTCACTTCCTCCTCCCTGACTACAAAACAGATTTGATGACTGGAGCTTCAGAAGTCATTTTGGATCAAGAGGTAATACCTTTGAGAATGAAGCCATCACCTTAGATGATAAGATGATAGAAGATAAGATGATAAGATGATAGAAGCCTGGGTCCCTGATGATCACAAAGCACATTACTAGTGGTTTATGTCTTACATTTACATATTAGCATATTAATGTTTAATAAACTTGTTTTTCTAAAAATTTCTAAGTCTAGTCTTTCCTATTAGCAGCTGAATCAAATTCTAGCTGGCAAAGGTGGACTACCTTCTCCAGCTGGCCCACCTTCATAGTAATTCCTTACATTTTCTCTACTTGAATGAAGGCTTTCCAAATGAACAGCATCAAGCCCTTGTCATCCCTCTTACCTCAGGAATCTTTCTGCCCCTCATATTGTAAGCTCCTTCCCTCGTGATTTTCTTAGCATGAAATGTTTTACATAATGGATCAGAATCAAAAAGCAGAGAGAGAAAATCAGTAGAAGAAAAGGGAAGAAGAATTGCAAGCAATCAAAGAAAAAAAAAAGGCCAAAATTGAAGAGAATTTTAGTTAAATCCCAAATTGTTGTGGAGGAGTTTTATTTCGTTTTGTTTTAACCCATGAGGCATCTATTTCCTCTCCGCACAGAATGAGCCATAAAAGAGTTTGAGAAAGTTCTAATTGAAAGGGTATAATTAGGATTAAAAGGGGCACCATATACCACGAAGAGTAGAATGAGAACTTTCCCTCCAGGGCATGTTTAGTATTGCTAAAAGGCTTAAGGTTGACCCTGAGTTCGAAACACAGATTAGGCTTCCACATAACACACAGAAGCAGCCTCCAGTTTCACACAGTCAACAGTCTATAGGAGAGAATCTCAGGCCTGTCTTTGTTCATTTTGTTCACTGTATGGCTGGAATCTTAAGAGTTCACCAATCGCAGAATGTGTTGTCTAAACCCCACTTCTCAGGCCACCTTTAGTTTTTCAGAAAACCGTGAGCTACATGGTAATAAGAACCATGAGACTACTTTGCCTCTAACTACTTCTTTGCTTTCCCTGCCATTCTGATCCCATTATAGTAAAATCTATTATAAAAATCTCTTTCATCATCTCTTTTTTTACCAGCAGTTACCCTGTTTGTTACCTACTGGCCAAGCAGAATGTCACGAAGGTCACTATCAAAGAAAGTAAAATGATATAATCATGCCCACAATAGGAAAAGAAAAACTAATGAGCCACTGACCTGAAGATATTTATGTTTCCAAGGGTTAGTTATGTGAAATTCCTTGAAGCCTCCCCACTTTGAGTTATTAAAGAGATAATTTATTTGTTGAGTCATTAAGCTTTCCTAAAATACTCAAGGGGAAAACCACAGTTATTATATCTTAGAATTTCATCCACACTATAAAAGAGCACCACGATTAAATATGAATATCAGAATGTCCCAACATGCTGTAAACACAGAGTGTAAACCCAACATAGAAAGTATAAAGGTGGGTGGAGACAAAGACCCATGCCACAGGTAATATCAAGAAGGCTGTCAGGAAGTAGCCAAGTCCAATCATTATGCTGCAATTCTCAGTCACTTCTTTCTAATTTAAGTTACAGAAAATTCAAAAGAAACTTGTTTGAGTGAGGTAGAGAATAAACTAACTCAGAGTTGGTTTAAAACATAGCTGCTTAAAAGGACTCAAATGATGTCACCAGATGTTCTCCATCTGTCACCTCCACTTGGCTCTCCTTTGCATATTAGCTTCAATTTTTAGCAGTCACTCTCAATGACCCATAAGTGGTTGCTACAACTACAGACTTCACATAGACCTTACAGCTTTTTAGACCTAAGCCTGCAAAAACTAAAGCATGTGTTTCCTGGCAGAGTCTATACAAATGCTATCATTCTCATTCTGAGAGAACCTGCTTCAGTAACATACCTAGCCTCAAACCATTGACAAGGGCTAGTGAAACATGAATGATTAAAACTGGGTCATGTATTTCATCCCTGCAAGTGGAAAAGGCATGATGCCTGAAAAAATCTGGGATATGGCTGCCACAGAAGGCAAAATGGTTAAGAAACAGTCATTAACAAACACTGCACAAGCATATTGGACCCTGATTATGGAAAAGTGTGAAATAGACAAGAAACGAAACAGAAGCACCAGAAAAGTAGAGAGAGAAACTGTTTTATCAAAATTGTTAACAAGATTGATTCCTAGTTATGACAACAGGAGCACGGGTCAGTAGCAAAATAACAGCAAGAAGAGATGTAGGTAAAACTGTAACTCTCACATGCTGAGGTTGAGATTTGTCTTAGTTTCTGGTAAAGGTATGATCATGTCACCCCATCTACGTCAAGAGAAGCACTTAGAGTCAGGGCCTGGCGTTCTTCTGCTGAAGAATGAAGTGAACTTGAGCTAGGTCCAGAATAAGAAAGATTAGCTTCTAGTTTACTTAAACCCTTGATCTTTTAATTTCCTTGGCAATGATGAGTATGAGAACTGCTCAGGGGCTCAACTTTCATGACCCATGGAACAGTCCTTCGAAGAAATCAACGGTTGCATCTAAGGTCTTAAAATTGTCAAAACCATGCAAACTTTGCCAAACTTCCAAATAGTGACTAAATAAATGAGGCTAAGTGGGTAGGAGAGCAACTGAACGCCTCAATTTGGATTCTGAACTTGTTTCTTATCTCAATTCCCATCAGAAGATGCAATTCAAATCTTGAGACCGAAGGGCACTCAGTGAAAGGCCTTGTGTGTCAGCCGGGGGCTGTATAATAAATGATGACAGCCTGATGCCTCTCCTGGAGAGCATCATGACAGGTCTGGATACACGAAATCATCAGCTGCCAGAGGCGAGATTCCAAGCAGCTACTGCCAGGCATGGACAAAACAGAGATTCATGTGAGCGGACTGCATGCTAACCCCCCAAAATAGCAACTAAATGGGCATGAAAAGGGAGTGTTGTGTTCTGATCCAGACTCCCACACAAAGCTCAAACCTAGCATAAACGAGCACATACCTACTACCAGTAGAGATTTAAAGAGAACTGTCAGAGGGTCTTGATTTCTGGGGCTCTTCCTAATTGCATTTTCTGTCCTTGCTGAACCAGATTCTCCAACTTTCCTTGAATCAAGGCAGGTCCTTGTTCCTGCAGGTCACTGCTGGCTGCACCTCATCCCACGATCCTGCATGGAAGGTCTGAATTCCATTCTAACAAACTTACTATTAATTTGATATTCTCATTCTATTAGATTTGATTTCATATCCATAAATTTGTTTGAAAAATAAAAGTCTTATTCTAAATCTGAATATATGCAATAGTAGAACGCATTGTATTCCTTGTCCAAATATGAATTTCCTGACAAGCTTAAAGTTGCTTTCTGTTTGCAAAATTCTTTTGCAAATTCAAATTATTTAGTACATACATTGATTACAATATTAAAGTATGTACTGACATTTAATTTGAATGTGTTTATATGTTATGACACCAAATAGGTGTCCTATTTGTTCAAGAGAGAAACAGAAAATTCAATCTTTTTTGCATCTGCACAACAATTGGAGAAGTGCCAGTAACTTTTCTTAATCCTTACCTGAGGCTGGATGACTACTGTCTGCATTTTCTGCCCCATTCTGAGTTAGGGAATCAGTTCTTTTCTTAGACAGGGTAATGTCATGAGCCACTCAGGTCAGTACTGAGAGATCGGCATCAAATCACCCTTGCTGTCAGTCTCACCCCAACCCCATTCAAGTAAGCAGGCAACTGAGGAAGCATCAACAAGCTTGATCTCAGATCCCTGTGAGGTTCCCACATACTGAATTTCAGGTTAATGATGTGCCCTATACCTGACCTCTGTAAACTAGAAGTCCTCCCCTTTTCTTACCAGTCACTTCCCCAACTCTCAAGGACTCAGTTTTCCTACCAGCAACCAGACCTCTCTGATGCTCTCCAAATGCTTTCTCCTGGACACTTCATTGCTTTGTTCTATCTGCCTGTCAATAGATTCTTTTCACCTCTTCTAGACCA
>NW_011888820.1:3127791-3136294 GCF_000151845.1 Pteropus vampyrus
AAATAGCGCTTTAAAGATGTCCTACAAAGAAGCTCAGTGCATTAAAGGAGTGCCACTTGCTCTTACAAGTGGTCTCACAGAGGAAAACATAGAGAAGCTTCCATCATCCTATATTAAAGACCCAGAGATGCCTGCAGAATATGTTATCTTACCAATGGTCATAATATCAGACAATATCATCAAAAGTTATGTATGGAAATTGCACTCAGGTCCAGTAGTCAATCATCCATATACCACTTCCCATTTATTTTTAAATTTCAATAAATCTATTTAATGCCTTCTTTATTATTATAACATCCCTTTCTCTTCCCAAACCACTGCACATTTTTCTTCCATATCAGCACATACTATAAAAACAAATAAACAAATCAACAAACCTGAAAATAGGCAATGGGGGGATATGAATAAAATAGGCACTTTGTATAAAATATGTAATACGGATACTACCTGTATCTGTCTTAGGGAACTTTTGATGAGTAGCTCCATGTTCTCCTATTTCCTCAATTGTCAGTTTCCATCCATTGTAACCTCAACTTAACAATACCTTTTGGGAGACAAATACTAGATAGTAAACTCCTTATTCTTCAGTATAAAAATTAGTTTGAGTATAAGTGCTCTTCCAATTCAAAAGTGTAAAGCATCTTAGGCATCACTTTTGGCATCTACAGTTTTCATAGAATCATGATGACACACTGTTCATAAATCATACTTTCAAATCTTTTCTTATTAATAACTTTAGAATTGATGATATAATTTCAAGTATTTAATCTATGCTTCTCATTTAATTAAATTTTTGGGGTTATTGAAATTCCTTATTAAATTATTAAATTAGTTACTAAAAGTTAAATAGCTTCTCTTGCATGTCACCTGGAAGCTAATGATATGGCAGATAATCAGTAAGTCTTTCATGACACATGAATTGTTCCTGCAGGCCTGTCCTAGCTTGAGCGAAAAAAAATTTCTAACCAAAAGAGTGTAATTTCCACTATATAATTATACTGTCTGGATTTGACAATCATCTGCATTCAATGCTGCACCATGGTATGATATTTTCAAAGGCATTTACACAACACATAGTGTTACCAGTACCCATAATGAAACTGAGGGACTATGAGATGAACTGATACCTTCTGTGCATGGGCAAGTTCCTACATACTCATGAAATATGTCCTAGTTTTGGTCCTCTTATTGTTGACTATCTTGTTTCTTTTCCTATTAATCAAACAGAATGTCTCGATTTCAGAAACTATGCTCTAAAATAGACCTAAAGAGAACTCATTTGGGGTATATGCAAGGTGACAGTGCTTTGTTAATGGACTGTTATAAATATCTTCTACAAAAGACTGACTAGCCTCTACCTGTCAAAGTTTTCCTTTCTTTGGAAGTATGACAGAATTTCTAAGATAGTTTCTTTAACAATTGCCCTGCCCTAGTCCCTAGAAACTGTGAATATAAAATATATGTTTTGTTACATGACAAAACGGATTCTGAGGTGTAGTTAAGCTTATTAGCTTGTTGACTCTACCATGGGGAAATTATCCTGGGCTACCTGGATGGCCCAATGTAATAATATGAACCCTTAAAAACAGAGAACATTTCTGTCTAATGGCAGAAGAAAAAGTCAAAGGGGAAGTGCAAGAGATTCAAAGCAGGAAAAGGGTTCCATGTACCATTTGCTGGCTTAAAGATGAACAGTGTCACATGGTAAAGAACGTAAGAGTCATTTCTCAAAACACGGCAGAGTGAGAGATGTCCCCAGATCTCTCTCCTTGAAACAACAATAAGCTGAACATCTAAAACTGAACAAAAAACACCCAAACTGCACACCAGCACATCCGAGCGTGGGATCTGTGCATAAGAGCTACCACAGGTCAGAACCCTCGGTATCGGGCAGTGGACTCAGAGAAATAAATAAGCTGCCTCTCAAAGCCACCTGAGGTACCTTTAGGAGGAGGTGGAAGGGAGAAGATGCGGCAACTTCCCTGAACAGCCCTGCCTGGGAGAGTTGTGAGTTCCACACAGCCGGCAGCAGGGCCCAGTCATCAGAGCAGAAAGCAGAGAAGCAGGATGGCAGAAAAACAGCAGTTGATTTTTATGAGCCATGGCTGCAAAACTGAGGCTGAGCTGCAGTCCCCAACCCCCAACCCAGAGGGTCCCTCTCCATGCCTTTCCAGTCCAATCACTATGGAGCATAGGGGAATCTGAGCAAACATTACTGAAACTATTGCTAACACCGACAGGGACTGAAACTGAGGGTAGTGAACGTGATTAAATATCTACAAGAAAATAAAGGCATTATATAAAGGCATTATTAAGTCTATATAAAGCAATGATCCAAGAGGCTTAGAAAAGTGCCTTCTTTGTAGCAGGCTAAAGAGAGACCTTTATATAAATAATAAATCTTCTTTCTGGAAAAACAGCAGAATACACTTCCCTTAATGCCTAGGCAGAGAAATAGTCCATTAAACACCATGAACAACCAAGGTGACAAGGCATCTCAGAAAGAAAGAAAAAATCTCTAGAAAATAAGCTTACAGACATAGAAAATAAGCTTACAGACATAGAAATATGCTACTTAAATGACAGAAAATTCAGGATGGTACTTTGAAAAAACTCAGTGAGTTCCGAAACAAGTCATATCAACGATTTCGGAAACTGAAAAAACACCTAGATGAGCAGAGCAAGGAGATTGAAACCCTCAAAAAGAACAGAATAGATCAACTGCAAGAGTTGAAAAATGAAATAGCAAGCTTGGGAAATAGAGTCAACCAAATGGAGGAAAGGATTAGTGATATCGAAGACAGAAATCTAGAAATAACTCAGAAGGAAGAAGAGAGAAACTGAAGAATGAAAAATAATGAAAGAGAAATACAAGAACTAGTTGATACCATCAGGAGAGCAAACATAAGAATAGTGGACATTATTAAAGGCGAGGAAAAGGAGCAGGGACTAGAAAGCATTTTCAGACAAATAGTTGATGAGAATTTCCCAAATCTAAGAAATGAGCTGGAACTTGGAATTCAAGAATTCAACAGAATACCCAATTATCTCAACGCAAAAAGGCCTTCATCAAGATACACTGTATTAAAGTTATCAAAAAACCAACGACAAAGACAGAATTCTTAGAGCAGTCAGAAAGAAGAAAACGGTAACTTATAAAGGAAAACTCATTAGAGTATCATCGGACTTCTCAGTGAAAACCTTACAAGCCAGAAAGGAATGGAATCAAATATTTAAACTATAAAGTGAAAGGAACTACCAGCCTAGAATAATGTATCCAGCTAAGCTCTTCTTTAGATATGAAGGAGAAATTAAGATCTTTCCAGACATACAAAAATTGAGAGAATTGTCCACTTTAAGGCCTGCACTACAGGAAATACTGAAAGGGGTCAACTCACCTAAAACGAAATGACCAAAAAAATACATAATTCAGAGTAAAATGACTAGCAGGCTGACAGAATTCTACCAAACATTCAAAGAAGATTTAATACCTATTCTCCTCAAATTCTTCCAAAAAATCGAAGAGGAGGCAATACTTCTCAACTCATTTTAAGAGGCCAATATCACCCTGATACCAAAACCTGGTAGAGATAACACACAAAGAGACCAATATCTTTCATGAACACAGATGCAAAAATCCTAAATAAGATACTAGCAAACCAAATACAGCAAAATATTAAAAAGATTATACACCATGATAAAATGGGCTTCATCCCAAAGGCGTAGGGATGGTTCAATGCGAATCGATTAATGTGATACACCACATAAACAAATTAAAAAATAAGAATCATATGATCATATCAATAGATGCAGAAAAAGCCTTCAACAAAATACAGCATCCATGTATGATCAAAATACTTAACGAAATCAGTATAGAAGGAAAGCACCTTAACATAATAAAGGCCATATATGACAAACCCTCAGCCAACATTATACTGAATAGTAAAAAACTAAAAACCTTCCCTCTAAGATCAAGAACACAGCAATGCTGCACTATCCGCACTCTTATTCAAAATAATATTGGAGGTCCTAGCATGCACAATCAGACAAGAGAAAGATATAAAAGGCATCCAAACACGAAATGAAGAAGTCGAACTGTCACTATTTGTGGATGACATGATTCTCTATATACAAAATCATAAATATTCCACAAGAATACTAGCAGAAACAATAAGCAAATACAATAAAGTCTCTGGATACAAAATCAACATTCAAAAATCCATAGCATTCCTATACACTAATAATGAAACGTCAAAAAAGAAGTGGAAAAATAATTCCTTTCGCAATTGCAACAAAAAGAATAAAATACCTAGGAATAAATTTAACAAAACATGTGAAGGACCTATATAATGAAAACTACAAGACCCTATTAAAAGAAATGGAAGAAGATACAAAGAAATGGAAAGATATTCCTTGTTCTTAGATTGGAAGAATCAAATTAGTTAAAATGACCTTATTACCTAAAGCATTATGCAGATTTAATGCAATCCCCATCAAAATCCCATCAGCATTTTTTAAAGAAATAGAACAAAAAATCATCAGATTCGTATGGAAGCACAAAAGACCCCAAATTGCCAAAGCCATTCTGAGAAAAAAGAATGAGGCTGAAGGCATCACTCTGCCCGACTTCAAATTATACTACAAAGCAACAGTAATCAAAACGGTATTGGCAGCAAAACAGACACACTGACCAGTGGAACAGAATTGAGAGTCCAGAAGTAAACCCATATCTATACAGGTAAATAATTTTCAACAAAAAAGCCAAAATCACACAATGGAGAAAGAAAAGCCTCTTCAATAAATGCTGCTGGGAAAACTGGAAAGCCATCTGCAAAAGAATGAAACTAGACTGTTGTCTATCACCACACACCAAAATTAACTCAAAATGGATTAAAGACCTGAATATAAGACCTGAAACAATAAAATGTATAGAAGAAAACATAGAAGCTAAACTCAAGGACCTTGGACTTAAAAAGAATTTTATGAATTTGACCTCAAAAACAAAGGAAATAAAAGCTAAAATAAATGAATGGGAGTCGGGCCTGGTTAGTACTAGGACAGGAGACCACCTAGGAATACCAGGTGCTGTAGGCATTAAAAAAAAGTAAAAAATAAAAAAATAAAAATAAATGAATGGGACTACATCAAACTGAAAATCTTCTGCTCAGCAAAAGAAATCGTCAACAAGGTAAAGCAACAACCATCCGAATGGGAAAATACATTTGCAAGCAACACCTCCTATAAGGACCCAATCTCCAAAGTACACAAAGAACTCATACAACTCAATAACAACAACAACAAAATGATCCAATCAAAAAATAGGCAGATGACCTGAACAGACTCCTCTCCAGAGTACATACAAATGGCCAACAAATATTTGATAAGATGCTCAACATCACTAGCTATTAGGGAAATGCAAATCAAAACCACAATGAGATACAATCACACACCTGTTAGAATAGCTATAAGCAACAGGACAAGTAATTGCAAATGCTGGAGAGGATGCGGAGAAAAAGGAATACTCATACACTACTGGTGGGACTGCAAATTGGTACAGCCACTGTGGAAAACAGTATGGAGGGTCTTCAAAAAGCTACAAATTGATATACCATATGTTCCAGCAATCCCTCTACTGGTTATTTACCTCAGAGACTTGAAAACCCATATCCGAAAAGATATTTGCACACCGATGTTCATAGCAGCATTATTCACGATGGCCAGGACATGGAAGCAACCAAAGTGTCCTACAATGGATGATTGGATAAAGAAGCTGTGACACATATATACAATGGAATATTTACTCAGTCATTAGAAGAGATGAAATACTGCCATTTGCAACAACATGGATGGACCTCAAGATAATCATGCTAAGTGAAATAAGCTAGACAGAAAAAGTTGAAAACCACATGATATCACTTATATGTGGGATATAAACCTAAAAACAACAGATAAACAGGACAAACAGAGACTCATAGACATGGACAATAAACTAGTGGTTGTCAGAGGGTGGAGGATAAAAGGTGTCAAATACGTGGTGACAGAAAGACATCTAACTGTGGGTGGTGAACAGACAATGTATGTATATATATGTATATATGTATATACACACACGCATATATGTATGTATATGTGTGTGTGTGTGTGTGTGTGTGTGTGTATATATATATAAAATGTCGAATTATACAACTGAAACACTGAATTTCATTAACCAATGTCGCCATAATAAAAATAATTAATTAACTAATTTCCTTTTTAAAAAGATTTTGTAGAGTTCCTCTTTGTGAAAGAAATATATAAGGATTTAATCTTAAAACCAGAATTTTTAAGTGGATGTTATATTTTAAAAAAGAATTGTTCCTAGTTCAGAGCTTAAGAAGTCAAAAATCCTGAAGATGAACACCAAAATGGTTTTGTATAAGGCAATGGTTTTGGTGAATTCAGTATATGTAAAATTCAACATATCACATGTCATGCTGGACCTTTTCCCATTTTCTCAATGATTTATATCAATTTAGGTTACTAGTATCTACATCTTTAACCCAATCTCACCCCAAAAATATTTATTCCCTCTCCCCGAAGGGCAGACATTTGTTCTTATTCTTCAAGCATAGATTAAATGACTGCTATTAGGTGCCAAGATATTTTATTAGGAACTGAAGGTGATCAAAGAGAAACAAGATGTAATGCTTTCTTTCAAGGAGTTTCAAGAAATGCAGTGGAGAACCCAAAACAAGAAAGCATTCACTTACTGAGCTGTCACAAATAGGTTTTTTAAGAAGAAACCTTGAAACTGGAAACTGAAAGATGAATACTTCCTGAAGTTCAAAGTGTTACTGCGAACAAAGAGAATGAAAACTCTGCTATGGCCCTCATGAGAGATGCTATGTATTTGTTTAATTTTTTAGTTCGCCTTAAAAACAGACCTATAGATAAAGAAGTGGTAGGGAGGTGTGAGAATTAAGTTGAATAAGTGAAAAACACAGGTTAGAAAAACACTCAGTGTTAATTTCATCTGTATATATCTTAGTCTAATCAAGAGGAAAAATCAATAAGAAGGCATTTGATCTGTGTTTTCTTGATACTGATAGTTCCATAGCTAACCCAGCAGCCTAGGGGCTGGAGTTTGTTTTCCTTACCTGAGTTATCAAATTATTAGTGTAAATTTATCCCTGTCAACACAGATTTACAGCAGTGGAACTACCTACCACAAATATTATAGGCTTCAAGGACACAAAGTTAAGAACTCAAGACATTTAAATTGCTTTAACACTTGCTAATATATTTTAGTTTTACTTATATGAAAAGAGAAATAGCTAGAGTCCTGCTAGAAAAATTATTTTGGTAATAATTCTGATTTTTCCTTTTGGCTTTTCTTAAAAATTCTAGTTATTTTCATCTATGAATCACTGCTTTCGATATCAACTGATGATAGTAATTCTGCCCACATGGGGACATTGCAGAAAAGAGGGCTAAATTTCATTCCCTATCTTGCAGCAGTTCAAATGTCAAAGTACTTGCATGCTTTGCAGTCATCTCCACTCATGTGTGTTTCCTTATTTGTATAGCAAACATAGCTCTTAGCATTGTAGGCATAAGAGCATAGATTCATATTCTAGGGACTGTGCTGTGAGACCATCAGAGTATGAGATGAGTCCTATCCCAGGTAGTCCACAGGAGAAAAGCAGACTGGGTGTGACTCCATAAACTACCTTCCATCCCCACCATTCCTCACCTAATCTAGACCTCCCTCAAGGTCTCTTGCCTGGATAATTGCAATAATCTCCTAACTGCCCTCCCATCTACTCTACAAATACCTTCCAAATAATTTCCCTACCACACACAGCTTTAAGCAAAATAGTTCGTTTTCAATTACACTGCACTCCCCCTTAACATCTTTCAGTGGCATAGGAAACCATGGATAAAATTCAAACTCACTAATTATTCAAGAAACTCATGTTCTAGACTCTGCCTCTGCCTCTAGCCTCTTCTCTGGGTTACCTCCTTGTCCTGCCATTTCAGTGCATGATCCAACCATGCTGAGCTAGTCACAATTATGCAACACACCTGGCTCCGTTTCCTACTTCTCAGCACCTTCTTGTTACCTGAAATGTTTTCCCTTTTGAACTACTTCCCAGTGCCCACTCCCCTGATCCAAGTCTTCCTGGCTTCTGACAAATACCCACTCATCATTCAAAACTAAAGTATCATCTCTCTATAAAATCTTTCTGTTCCAACCCACTCTTACCCCAGCCTCCACAGGTAGAAGATATCATTGCCTCATTTGTATCTCAGTATCTTCTGTAGACTTCCTTCAGACTCCCTATAATGAGTTAGGAAACTTCTAACTCTGTGCCAAGCTACCGTGAGGCAGAAGCCATACCTTCTTTGTATATCCCAGAACTGCCTTCAAGCATATTAAAACATTGCTGGAAATAGAAAACCCACACATTAAACATTTGAAAATACCAAGCAATAGTATAAAATGAAGTGCTAAGTTATGTGT
>NW_011888820.1:3136344-3145754 GCF_000151845.1 Pteropus vampyrus
ATTTGATCTGTGTTTTCTTGATACTGATAGTTCCATAGCTAACCCAGCAGCCTAGGGGCTGGAGTTTGTTTTCCTTACCTGAGTTATCAAATTATTAGTGTAAATTTATCCCTGTCAACACAGATTTACAGCAGTGGAACTACCTACCACAAATATTATAGGCTTCAAGGACACAAAGTTAAGAACTCAAGACATTTAAATTGCTTTAACACTTGCTAATATATTTTAGTTTTACTTATATGAAAAGAGAAATAGCTAGAGTCCTGCTAGAAAAATTATTTTGGTAATAATTCTGATTTTTCCTTTTGGCTTTTCTTAAAAATTCTAGTTATTTTCATCTATGAATCACTGCTTTCGATATCAACTGATGATAGTAATTCTGCCCACATGGGGACATTGCAGAAAAGAGGGCTAAATTTCATTCCCTATCTTGCAGCAGTTCAAATGTCAAAGTACTTGCATGCTTTGCAGTCATCTCCACTCATGTGTGTTTCCTTATTTGTATAGCAAACATAGCTCTTAGCATTGTAGGCATAAGAGCATAGATTCATATTCTAGGGACTGTGCTGTGAGACCATCAGAGTATGAGATGAGTCCTATCCCAGGTAGTCCACAGGAGAAAAGCAGACTGGGTGTGACTCCATAAACTACCTTCCATCCCCACCATTCCTCACCTAATCTAGACCTCCCTCAAGGTCTCTTGCCTGGATAATTGCAATAATCTCCTAACTGCCCTCCCATCTACTCTACAAATACCTTCCAAATAATTTCCCTACCACACACAGCTTTAAGCAAAATAGTTCGTTTTCAATTACACTGCACTCCCCCTTAACATCTTTCAGTGGCATAGGAAACCATGGATAAAATTCAAACTCACTAATTATTCAAGAAACTCATGTTCTAGACTCTGCCTCTGCCTCTAGCCTCTTCTCTGGGTTACCTCCTTGTCCTGCCATTTCAGTGCATGATCCAACCATGCTGAGCTAGTCACAATTATGCAACACACCTGGCTCCGTTTCCTACTTCTCAGCACCTTCTTGTTACCTGAAATGTTTTCCCTTTTGAACTACTTCCCAGTGCCCACTCCCCTGATCCAAGTCTTCCTGGCTTCTGACAAATACCCACTCATCATTCAAAACTAAAGTATCATCTCTCTATAAAATCTTTCTGTTCCAACCCACTCTTACCCCAGCCTCCACAGGTAGAAGATATCATTGCCTCATTTGTATCTCAGTATCTTCTGTAGACTTCCTTCAGACTCCCTATAATGAGTTAGGAAACTTCTAACTCTGTGCCAAGCTACCGTGAGGCAGAAGCCATACCTTCTTTGTATATCCCAGAACTGCCTTCAAGCATATTAAAACATTGCTGGAAATAGAAAACCCACACATTAAACATTTGAAAATACCAAGCAATAGTATAAAATGAAGTGCTAAGTTATGTGTCTCTTGCTCTAAGCACCTTGAAATTTCTAAGAAGTCACCGGGTGTGATGAGAAGAGTTCTACTGTCCAACAGACCTGAATTCACATCTCAACTCTTCCACCTCCTAGCTGTGTGACCATGGATATGGCAGCTTGTTTCCCTGTGCTAAATTAGGATCATAGTACCTACCTCATAGAGTACATGTGTAAGAATTAGATATGTGACAATCCAACACAGCAGTTGCTAAGAAAATATCCATTCCTTTCCCTTTTCTATAAGAAGAGAAAGCGATTTTATGTGCAAAATGGCTCAAGTATGACTTCTTAAAGGAGGTGAGATTTAAGCTTGACCTTTAAGCAAGAAGGATTTGACGAGATACATTTTGATAGAAAATGCCACATATACAGTGAAATAGCTTGAACAAAGGTGGTCGACCTGCTTAAAACTCTTCCCAGACGTAGCTAGGATCCAGTCTTCAGATGCTATATCATTCCCAAAATCCAGCTTCTTGTAGCAATGTGAGAGTAATTATACATGAACATAATTTGGTTCAAAACCCAAAAATATTCTAAATTAGAGAGAAGACATAAAATAGTCATAATGTATTTAGAAAAGACTCATTCTTTGGTGGAGGAATATGACGTTGAAGGGTACTGGGCTGTTCACTCATTTGCACAGAAGTAAGCATTATTCTAACAGACAGCAGAGCTGGCACGACAACATCTACCAACATTTAAACAAACACAGGGTAGGTAATAATTTCCATGTGTGGATGGTTCAAGTGTTAACAGAGCAGTCTAAAGCAATCTCATTTACTTTTATGGTTAAATGTTCAAGAAGCATCATTATTTTTTTACATCTGAATGTTTTCATGGCTGAAGGGAGTCCAGTATAGCCTGAAAAACAATTTACAATGATGTGTAAAGTAGTTACATTTTCCTACAAGTCTGGTTGCTCGATTATTCCACCTATATTAATAGCTCATAGTGGCATTTGATGTATAGTGATCTCAATCCAATCACCCACTTCAGCAGGAGGAAAGTAAGTGCTATCCAAATGGAAAAGAGTCCAAGTTTAAAACTGATTACAAACTCAGGCCTTTGTCCTACCGTATCCAGCATTAGCTTGCTGTCATTGAAAAAGAGTGCCGTCGGCAGGCTGGCCTGGTATCACTCTAATGCCAATTCATTTTGTTTCAAATCTGCAGCTAAGTTTGTGCTATCAGAAAACCAAAGCAATTGATTTCTTTCTACTTCTGTTGAGATAAGGGGAACAATGTGTAATCTGGTTTAGGTAAAAAAAAAAAGAAAAAGGAAAAAAAGAAAGAAAAGAAAAAGAAATCTAGATTGTAGGCAAAGATTTAAAGAAAGGGATAAAGACATGAGTGGCAATTTTCACAGTACCTTGAACATAGTAGGAATTTAATAAATTTAAAGAGAATTAAAAAGAATGGAAATAAAAAATCCAAAGATAATATAAGAAAGTTAAAGCGTGAAATGTTGAAATTTTTGTTTCAATACCATTTATGTTGGTTTTCTCACGTGTAGACAAATGCAATACACTCTGAACTTGGCTACTTGCCCCCAAAAGTCTAATCTACACACAGTATCCACAATGATGTTTTTTAAATGTTAAGTCAGATCCTATCCCTGCTCAAAATTCTCAAATGGCTTCCAACCTCACTCAGAACAAAATCTCAAGTCTTCACCAAGGCCCTCAAGCCTCTCCTGAACTTTCTAGCTTCACCCTGATTACTCTCTTGGGTTTCCTCGCCCCATCCTTGTGCAGAATCATTCCTCACTCAGATCTTTGCTCAAATGTCATCTACTCAGAGAGGCCTTCCCCAACTACCACATTTAACATAGAAGCTCCATCACTGTTACCCCCTTGTACCGCTTTACTGTTCTTCTTAGTAGTTATCACTATCAAGCATTAGATTATTGATCTAGATATTTAGACTGGTAGCTGCAACATGAGGGATGCTGCACTCCAGAGCCTGGAACATGGGGTGCCCCATAAGAGATAATAAATGTTGCAAGAGGAGGAAGGACAAAAGAAATGCTTCCTTGTCTTACTACTCAAATGTTTGTGCCTCTGCTATCCAAATAACTGGACATGGGACTGTTTGGACAGAAACTACTTATCTCCCTTGATCTATCTGCTACAACAGTAATACCAGGGAAAAAGCATGGGCTTTGAAATTTAAATCTCCATCACCAAGTACCTTTTTGACTTTGGAAAAGTTTTTTAACCTGTCTATGGAATTATACAGTTGATAAAACTTTAAACACCTGTAAGTTTGGGGCTAGACACTGGGGATACCTCAGAAAAATTATTAAGAGATTTAAATTAACTAACTTACATTAAAACTAACTTGGCGAAAAAAAAAAAATGCGTAACTGATAAATATTGGCTTTCTGTGCCCTAAACGCTCCACCTCATCCTCCCAGAAGGCTTACATGGTATTATGCGCAATAAATGCACCTAGGATAAAAACAGTTGCTGGAGGGGTGTCAAGACGGTGGGCTAGGTAAACAAGGGGTTCACCTCTTCCCATGACTTCACTGAAATTACAACCAAATTATAAAGCAATCAACTTGAAGAATCACCTGAAGACTAGTGGAACATAGCACATACAACTAAAGATATATTTTAAAAAAAAAAAAAAAAAAAGCCACACTGAGACCAGTAGGAGGGACTAGGACATGAAATGAGCTGGCCTTGCACCCGCACAGGGTGGCGGAGCACCAGGAGGGATATTGCGGCTGCAGAGGTCCTCCTGATGGAGCGAATGGTCCTAGCCCCACATAGGGGCTCCCCAGCCCAGGGTTCCAGCACTGGGAAGAGGGGGTCCCACAAATTCTGACCATAAAAATTAGTGGGGATTCTGACCCTCCGGTGAGACAGAAGGAACCCAGACTTCCCCCTTAAAAGGCCCGTGCACAGACTCACTTGCTCGCAGACCCTCACCCTGGGCTCTGGCAGAGGGTCAGCAGCTCAGGAGGCACAAGAGACATACAGGGAGAGACTTAGTTGTACAGCATCAAGGTGAAGGCTGGAGGGACAGCAGCCATTGTTCCTTTGTCGAAGCCTCCACGCTAGCAGTCTATAGATGGGCGCCATCTTGCGTGTTGAACTCCCCCGCCTTCCCCGGAACGGCCTATTCTAAATCCGCATTGGCCCAGTGAGATCGGTTCACTCCACTCCATGTCTTCCTGAGACCCCCGCCCTTCCCAACCCATAAATTGACCATGGAAAACGCAATGCCCGGCCTGACTTGGTGCTCTTAATGCTCTCAGAGAGTGTGCATTCCACAGTGGTGAATAGTCTTCAGCTCGCACAGCTCACACACGGTCTGCGCATCTGGGAAGAAATTATTGGTGGCAGGCAGCCAGTGCCAGTACTAGCTGCATTATTTCTTGAACAAATCTCGGGGGGGGCTTGGGCCCAAGACAGGCAGCATCTGGCCTTTGTGCGACCTGAGATTTTTGTAAGAGGCCACAGGCTCAGCACTGGCAACAAACCTGAATCTTCACTGACTGGATGAAATCTATTCGCTTTACCTGGGTGGCTCGCTGGGTGTCCACCCCACTCAGCTTGTGTACCACCCAAAGATTCTTTCAGCTGCAGAGGCTTACAGGCAGCCACAGGCAGCTTCAAGACTTGGGATGCCTTGGACCTTTTGCTAACCCGCCCCAGGCCCAGTACTAGGGTCAACCAGCCATAATTCACAGCGCGATCTCTACCACTGCCTCTAGATCTAGCAAAGCAGTGACCAATCCTTCAATATGTAATTTAGTTAATTTTGGTTCCATTGTATTCTTTCATGCTTCAATCAGCTCTTGCCAGACCTCCTATAAAATACCACAAAATGATCTTCCTAGGTTCAGTTTCTTACAATCTTTAAGAGTTTATTTTAAAATCAGAGCCATTTTGTCATTTCTTGCTTGAAGACTCAGGTTTGAACCAAGACTAACACCCAAAGCCCTTTATGATCTGGCCTAACTAACCTCCCAGCTTCAGCCCCTTTATCTTCACTCTTCTGACATATACTGTGACCCAGTCAAGGTCTACTGGCTGTGTCCTGACTGTGTTCTGCTCTTTTAGGACTCTGCTTTTATTTATACTCTTCTTTTAGTTCCTTCTTTCCTTCCTAGCAAAACCTCTCCAGTTCAGTTTTTAGGAACGTGGAGAAAGAGGTTCAACACTATATTACTGGTGGCAGCGTACATTGATCCAGCCTTTAAAATCTTTAAAAGAAAACTTCCTAATGCCTCTGAAAAATGATTTCATGTATGGAACTAGATTTGGAAAACATGCTCCCCTTACTCTTCACATATCAAAAATAGTAAGCTTCAATTAAATCATTCATGCATATAAAGCAGTTGTCACAGGGCTTGGCACTTGGTAAGCATTCAATGATTATTAATTACAAAAGAAACAAATCAAAATATAATTTTGGGGAGTGGCTAAGTGCAATGATGAGAATGGCGCAGGGCAGCAGCAGTACAACAGAGAAAGCTGAGGCTACTTAATTAGGGTAAGTCAAGAAAGGACTTTCTGAGGAGGTAGTATTTGAACTGAACGACAAAAGGAGTCAGCCCCACAGAGGACTGGAGAAGGTCCTAAGAGGAAATCCCACAAGCAAAGGCTCTGAAATGAGAGATGAGAAGGGCTCAGTGTTCATCACTGAGGAAGGCAACTAGTGAGAACCACCCACAGATCACTTTGTAGCTCCTACCAGGTTGCCCTGAGTGGTCAAAGGAAGCAGCTGACCTTGACTTTCATGGGAGTTCCTCTCAACGGGCTCCAGAACCATCACACCCAGAGGCTGGCATCCGACCACAACAGAGCACCACCTGCCTAGCCCCACAATTAGCACAGCTAAAGGGCATTCTCAATAGCTACTCAAGCCCACTAGAACAAATCTCATTCTGTGGAGTCAGTCCCCACACAGCAGCTCACACCTGTGGGTGTGGTCAGTCCTCACAGCCAGTCAGCCCAAGAGTGTGGTCAGTCCTCACACTCATCCACTGGTGTGCTAACAGCAATCTAGGCTTAGCTACAACAGAACACACACAATTCACACAAGGAATACTCCCGAAGATCCTAGTGTGGGCGATCAGGGAGATTGTGTCACTGGGCCACACCTACTATATAAGGCCACCTGGCCAAAACTGAAAAACATAACAAATATACCTAATACATAGAAATGAACACAGAGAGGCAACTAAAATGAGAAAACATAAAAACATGTCACCATTGAAACATCAGGAGAAAACGCTAGGAAAAAAAACTAAACAAAATAGAGGCAAGCAACCTACCAAATACAGAGTATATTGATTATAAGAATGCTCAGTGAACTTAGGGGGAGAATAGATGACCTCAGTGAGAACTTCAACAATGAGATAATAAGCATAAAAAAGAACATAGAAAATATAAAAAAGAACCAGTCAGAAATGAAAAATATAATAACTAAAATGAAGAATACACTAGAAAAAATCAACAGTAGATTGGCTGAAGCAGAGGATCGAATCAGCAATTTGGAAGACAAAGTAGCAGAAAACTGAATCAGAATAGCATAAAGAACAAAGAATTTTAAAAAATGAGGAAATTTTAAGAGACCTCTGGGACAACATCAAGTGTACCACCATTCACATCACAGAGATACCAAAAGAAGAGAGTGAACAAGGAATTGAGAAACTGTTTGAAGAAATAATGATGGAAAACCTCCCTAACCCACTAAAGGAAATAGACATACAACTCCAGGAAGTACAAAGAGTCCCAAAAAAGAGAAATCCAAACAGCCCCATACCAATTAAAATGCCAAAGGTCAAAGACAAAGAGAGAATCCTAAAAGCAGCAAGAGAAAGGCAGCTAGTTACTTACAAGGGTACTCCCATAAGAATGTCAGCTGATTTCTCAACAGAAACGTTGCAGGCCAGAAGGGACTGGCAAGAAATATTCAAAGTTATGAAAAACAAGAATCTACAACCACAAATACTCTACCCAGCAAGGCTTTCAATTAAAATGGAAGGTGAGATAAAGAGCTTCCCAGACAGGAAAAAGCTTAAGGAATTCATCACAAACAAGCCAGAATGCAGAAAATGATAAAGGGACTTCTATAAAAAGAAGATGAACAAAACAAATAAAAGAACCCATAAAAATGAATAATAAAATAGAAATAAATATGTACCTATTGATAATCACTTTAATGTAAATGGATTAAATGCTCCAATAAAAAGGCACTGGGTAGCCAATTAAATAAGAAAATAAGACCCATACATATGCTGTCTACAAGAGACCCACCTCAGATCGAAAGACACACACACACACACACTGAAAGTAAAGGAATGGAAAAAGCTATTTCATGAAAATTGAAATTTAAAAAAAGCTGGATTAGGAATACTTATATCAAACAAGATGGACTTTAAAACAAAAGCTTTAATAAACATCTAAGAAGGGCATTATATAACAATAAAGGAATCAATATGACAAGAGGACATAACCCTAGTAAACATATACATACCCAACGTAGGAGCACCTATCTATATAAAGCAAATAATCACCAACATAAAAAAAGAGACCAAAAGTTATACACTCATAGTGGGAAAATTTAACACCTCATTGAAACCAATGGGCAGATCACCCCAAAGCAGCAGGACATACATTCTTTCCAGTGTACATGGAGTGTTTAGCAGGAGAGATCACATTAGGCCATAAAACAAGCTCAGCAAATTTACGAAGATTGAAATCATATCAAGTATCTTTTCCAACCACAATGATATAAAACTAGAAATCATTACAAGAAAAAAAATAAAAAATACACAAACACGTGGAGGCTAAATAACATGCTACTAAACGATGAATAGGTTAACAAACGAGAAATCAAAAGATATCTAGAAACAAATGGAAATGAAAACATAATAACCCAAAATCTATGAGACATAGTGAAAGCAGTCCTAAGAGGGAAATTCATAGCAATACAGGCCTACTTCAAGAAACAAGAAAAATCTCAAATAAACAATTTAACCTTATATTTAAAAGAATTAGAAAAAAACAGCAAACAAAACTCAAAGTGAGTAGAAGAAAGGAAATAATAAAAATCAGAGCAGAAATAAATGAAATAGAGTCTAGAAAAACAATACAAAAGATCAATGAAACCAAGAGCTGGTTCTTTGAAAGGAAAAACAAAATTGATAAACCTTTAACCAGACTCATCAAGGAAAAAAAAAAAAAGGACCCAAATAAATAAAATCAAAAATGAAAGAGAAGCGACAACAAACTTCACAGAAATACAAAGGATAATAAGAAAATACTACAAGCAATTATATGTCAACAAATTAGCAAATTTGAAATAAATGGATACATTGCTAGAAACATAAAATCCTCAAAGGCTGAGTCAAGAAGAAACAGAAAATCTGAACTGACCGATTATAACCAACAAAATCGAATCAGTAACCAAAAAACTCCCAACAAACAAAAGTCTTGGACTGCATGCCTTCACGAGTGAATTTTATCAAACATTGGAAGAAGAATTAACACCTACCCTTCTTAAACTATTTCAAAAAAGTCAAGAGTAGGGACGGCTCCTAAACTCATTTTACAAGGCCACTATTACTCTGATTCCCAAACCAGACAAAGACATTCAAAAAAGGAAAATTATAGGCCAATATCCTAGATAAACACAGATGCAAAAATGCTCAACAAAATATTAGCAAACCAGATCCAGCAATACATTAAAAAAATCATACACTATGTTCAAGCTGAATTTATTCCTGAGATACAAGATTGATTCAATATTCACAAATGAATTAATGTGATACACCACATTAACAAATAGAATAAGAAAAATCACATGATCATATCAATAGATGCAGAAAAAGCATTTGACAAAATCCAACATCCATCTATGATAAAAACTCTCAGTAAAGTAGGAATAGAGGAAATATGCCTCAACATAATAAAGGCCATAAATGACAAACT
>NW_011888820.1:3145804-3153712 GCF_000151845.1 Pteropus vampyrus
GAATCAGTAACCAAAAAACTCCCAACAAACAAAAGTCTTGGACTGCATGCCTTCACGAGTGAATTTTATCAAACATTGGAAGAAGAATTAACACCTACCCTTCTTAAACTATTTCAAAAAAGTCAAGAGTAGGGACGGCTCCTAAACTCATTTGACAAGGCCACTATTACTCTGATTCCCAAACCAGACAAAGACATTCAAAAAAGGAAAATTATAGGCCAATATCCTAGATAAACACAGATGCAAAAATGCTCAACAAAATATTAGCAAACCAGATCCAGCAATACATTAAAAAAATCATACACTATGTTCAAGCTGAATTTATTCCTGAGATACAAGATTGATTCAATATTCACAAATGAATTAATGTGATACACCACATTAACAAATAGAATAAGAAAAATCACATGATCATATCAATAGATGCAGAAAAAGCATTTGACAAAATCCAACATCCATCTATGATAAAAACTCTCAGTAAAGTAGGAATAGAGGAAATATGCCTCAACATAATAAAGGCCATAAATGACAAACTCACAGCCAACATCATACTCAACAGAAAAAAAGCTAAAGTGTTTTCCTTAAGATCAAGAACAAGATAAGGATGTCCACTTTCAACGCTTTTATTCAACATAGTATTGGGAGGCCTAGCCACAATAATCAGACAAGAAAAAGAAAAAAAAGCCGTGTAAATTGGAAAGGAAAAAGTAAAACTGTCATTATTTGCAGATGATATGATACTATATATAGAGAACCCTAACGATTCTATCAAAAAACTTTTTAAAACTGATCAATGAATTCAATAAAGTAATAGGATTCAAAATTAATATTCATAAATTGGTTCCATTTTTATATACCAATAATGAACTATCAGAAAGAGAATTAAGAAAATAATCTCATTTAAAGTTTCATCAAAAAAATAAAATACCTACAAATAAATTTAACCAAGGAGATAAAGGACCATTACTCAAAAAATTATGTCATTAAAGAAAGAAATTTAAGAAGATACCAATAAATGGAAGCATATATTGTGCTCATGGACAGGAAGAATCAACATCATTAAAATATCCATACTACCCAAAGCAATCTATAGATTCAATGAAATCTCTATCAAAATGCCAATGGCATTTTTCAGAGAACTAGAACAAATAATCCAAAAATTTATATGAAACCATAAAAGATCCCAAACAAGGACAGAAACCTTGAGAAAGAACAAAGTTGAAAGTATCATGCTACCTGATATCAAACTATACTACAAGGCTATAGTAATCAGAACAGCACGGTACCAGCATAAAAAAAGACACATAGATCAATGGAACAAAATAGAGAGCTCAGAAATAAATCTGTGCCTATACACTCATTTAATTTTGACAAAGAAGTCAAGAATATACAATAGGGTAAACCCAGTCTATTCAATAAATGGTGTTGGGAAAACTAGACAGATAAATGCAAAAAAAAAAACCAATGAAACTGGACCACTTTCTTATACCATATGCAAAAATAAACTCAAAATGGATTAAAGATATAAATGTAAGACCTGATACCATAAAACTCCTAGAAGAAAACACAGGCAGTAAACTCTCTGACATTGCTCTTAACAAATGATTTTTTTTTTTCTGATATGTCTCCTCAGGCAAGAGAAACAAAGGAAAAAATAAACAAATGGGATTACAACAAAAAAGTTTTTGCACAGCAAAGGAAATTATCAACAAAACAAAAAAAAATCTACTGAATGGGATGCATCAATGATGCATCTGATAAGGGGTTAATATTCAAAATTTATGAAGAACTCATACAACTCAACATCAAAAAAAAAATCCAAATAAAAAGTGGGCAGAGGATCTAAATAGATATTTCTCAAAATAACATACAAATTGCCAATAGACATATGAAAAGATGCTCAAGGTCATTACTCTTCGGAGAAATTAAAACCACGATGAGATACCACCTCATACCTGTCAGAATGGCTATCATTGATAAATCAAAAGACAACAAGTGTTGGCGAGAATGTGGAGAAAACGGAACCTTCGTGCACTGTTGGTAGGATTGCACATTGTTACAACCACTAAGGAAACAGTTTGGCGGTTTCTCAAAAAATTAAAAATAGAACTATTCTTTGACCCAGCAATTGCACTTCTCAGTATTTATCCAAAGAAAACCAAAATACTAGTTCATAAAGATTTATGCACTCCTATGTTCATAGCAATGCTATTTACAATAGCCAAGATATGGAAGCAACCTAAATGCCCATCAACAGATGATTGGATGAAAAAGAAGTGGTACACATATACGATAGAATATTACTCAGCCATAAAAAATGAAATCTTCCACTTACGACAACACGAATGGACCTAGAAAGTATTATGCTGAGCAAAATAAGTCAGACAAAGACAGACGAATACCATGTTATTTCACTTACATGTGGAATCTAAGGAACAAACAAAACAAACAAAATGAAAACAGACTCACAGAAAGAGAGAACAAACTGGTGATTGCCAGAGGAAAGGGGTATTGATGGACTGGTGAAATAGGTGAAGGGATTAAGAAGTACAAATTAGTAGTTACAAAACAGTCATGGGATATGAAGTACAGCACAGGGAATATAGTTGATAATATTGTAATAACTATGTATAGTGCCAGGTGGTTACTAGAATAATTGAGAGGATTGCTTCATAAATTATATAAGTGCCTAGCCATCGTACTGTATACCTGAAACTTTAAAAAAAAAAAAAGAATAGCTCTTTGAGTTTATGAAAACTAATGATGAGCAAATAAAATAACTCAAGTAAAAGTACTTTTAAAATGGCAGCACAGTATACAAATAAACTGAAAAAATTATCATTACCATCATAAAAACTTACTTTAGAACCAGGTTGCTGTGTCTTGAACCTCTAATCAAGTAAATTAGCTTGAGGATAGTCCAAGTAAAGAGGACTCCAGGGTAAAGAATAAGCCAAGTGAAGATGAAACAAAAAAAGAGGAGGACAAGTTGAAAAACGAATGACAACACATGAGAAAGTACCCAGAATATCAAAGATTTGGCTGGCCAGAGGCTTCAGTAAGTGCTCCATCAGACTCACCATGACTAGAGTTTCCATCTTTGTGGGAGAAGAAATGGAAGTGGGCAAATAGGCACAAGGCTCTTCTGTGGCCATCTTTTCTGTTGCGTTGGAGCCACAAGCAAGCATGGGAAGAAATGGGACAGATGATACAAGGAAAATCATCCTGCCAGTTGACAGAGGTGAGTGAAATATAAGCAACAGGAGAATTCAGTTCATATTCATCATCAGCTTACATGGACTCTTCCAGAATCACCTCCATCAAGCACCCAGCTCTGCAAAGAAGAGACTAACATTTTTCTGAGTTCCTGCAATATGTTGGGTATTGTGCTAGATGCCATCACATATATGACCTAATTTTATCCTCACAATAATTCAAGTAGCTTTATTATCCCTATTTTCTAAAACAAAAACAAAAACAAAAAAATACTGAAGTTGAGGAAACTATTGAAAGCACGGAAGCTAGAAAACAGCATTTAGCTTCGGCTGTGTAAAAAAAGAACCAAGTCATCCCTCCCGTTTGTATAACAGCACTTTTATAATTTCCAAAGTGTTTTCATGAGTATTCCTCTAATTTGACCTTCACACACACCTTGACAGGCAAATAATACAGTATTATTCGCACTAAAGAATAGAATAGGCTGAGGCTCAGAGTAATTGAGTGATTTGTCTAAAGTTGCACAGCCAATAGTGTCAGAACTGAGATGTGGAGCCACTTCCCTAATTCTGAGATCAGTGCTCTTTCCACTAAGAGACGATTCTCTACTTTTCAGGAGAGGACTAGATTTGGTTGAGAACCATATGTATTTTAAATCTAAGCTGAGAAAGAACATAGTTCTCATCTAGAACCTCCTAATAGCCCAAGCTCCATGATTTACCTGGGGATAACAAAAGCTGTTGATACCACAAAATCTTAGTGGCTCAACACTATAAAAGTTTATTTTCCACTCACGTAAAAATGCAGTGGTAATTCAGAGACACAGGCTCCATTCGTTCCTTACTTGGGCCTCAGAATCTTCTGCATCCAGATAGAAAGGGAAAGAAATGTATATACATATTTTAGCACCATTCCACTAGAAGAACTGGCCACAGGCCATTCCCAGATTCAAGTGGACCAAGTAGTCCATGGCTGAGCAGCCACTTCCCAGGAACAACTTTGTGTTACATGGAAGGGAGAGCATGAATTGTCAGTGAATAACTAGTCATCTCCACCACACTCTACTAACACAACTGATGATGAAATGAAAAGTGGCTGTGAGATAATGCCTTAAAGTCATAAATCAGCTTAAATGGTTCCACACAGCCACAAGCAAGGATCATATTTTTATTTGCTGCTGCTTCTATGTCTTCTTCTGAAGCATACAAATAATAACAAATAAGTGTACACTTGACCCATAGGATAGTGGATTCTTACCCATCAGGGAGTATGAGATTACTTGAGATGCACACTGAAAAAAAAAAAGACCCAGAGATTTTTATATGAATGATTCTGATGCCTCAGGCCCATAGACCATATTTAGTTAAATACTGGCATAGAACCACAGTTATTTCATGATTGGTGATTACACAATGGCTGCTTAATGTTAGACTGGAAAAAATGCATCCATCTTCTCTCAGCGCCCTCACAAAACACCAGCAGAAGTCAGCGCCAGGAAGGAGCAGGAAATCTACATCGTTTCAGATTTTCCACAGTGAAACAACACGCACTCCCACAAAGGGTCTGTTTTGCTCTTCAGGCTCTATTTTCTGGTCTCTTTGACAATGTGGAGACAACTTAGCCCTTCACAGAGATTCCACTTACTTCAAATGGCAGGAGTTGCTTCACAAGGACAAAAAAGACAAAGATGAATTGGGCAGAACTAAGACCTAGAAAAATAATGTCTATATTTAATAACTTCTCTTTTACCTACAACACAGTAGCTCTCTCCAGAGTAGGGAGAAACTAGGGTATGTGGTGTGGGCCGTGCTCAAACTATGAAACAGTTGTTGCTCATTAACCTTGTACAACACGACATCTGATTCTTCCTTAACAGGGGTAACAAATCACTTCTCATATCATGCGGTTGCCCCAGAAGCCTTCATACTATTTTAAGCTTGGTGCTGTGTCCCAGAAATCATTCTAAATGTTATCAACGGTGATTCTGAGGAATTCAAGAACAGTCAGTCGAAGAAAGTAATTCAAAATACTTTTCACTTTGAGTGTTTTGAAAAGACCTTTTTATTGGGAAAAAAAAAAAAAAAACGTTAAGATTTAGAATGCTTGGCTTCATCCTGATTGCCAGGTTTTACAATTGTTTATTGAACTAGCTAGGATAAAGGAGAGAGACGTTCTGAGGTCACCTGATGTGAGCTGGGACAGGCGAGTGGGGACAAAAGTGGAACCAACAGTAATGATTAGACCTGTAGCAAGGCCCAGCAACTATGGGGAAGCAGGAACTCATGGTCTGGACACATCGAAATGTCCCCACCTATGGTGTGGACTCCCCAAGCCTGATTTTTAGATAAGGTTCCAGCCTTGAGAGCACTGGAGGGTAACCCAGGAAGACATACACACCCTCCCAAGAGTCTTGAGAAATCCCCAGTTCTCCAACATGGTGAATCCAAATTATTGTCCATGAGCTTCAATCTTCCCAAGCTCTGGTCTCTCTATATTTCCAGCACTCAAGCCATTATCTTCCACCTGCCCTGCAGCTCTAATCAGACAACATTCCCACCATGTTGCTTTCCTGTTACTCATGTCATCAAGCTTCCGTCTTCTTTCACAAGTTATCTCTAAGTCTTTGCCTACTATGCATAAATGGGCTACCTCTCTGTTATGGTCACTACTACCCTCCGGATCAATGACTCCAGAGTCCCCCCTGCCTCTTCCAACCCCTTTGTACCACCCCGCCCCCATCCATCATATAGCCAAGCTGGGCTTCTACCACTTCACTCCCATTTTCCCAGTCACCTCAGATTCTGGCAATGCTATTTTTCTCCTGGACTGGTTCCCATCTGTGCTCCAGGCCTCCAGTTTCTGCCTACTCCAATCTACCCTTCAAACTATGTCTAGACTATTTGATATATAAGTAAACCTTAACATTGCAACCCTGCAAAACCCATGGTGTTATTAATTGCATTAAACATTCCAATTCTTCTTGAATCCATGTTCTTTTCCTTCCACACTAACTCTGGAACTTGTTTGGCCAATAAGATGCTTGACTGCTCTCACTTTTCTACAGTTACTATGAGAACTGCATGGGCTGGCCTACTGGATGATAGCCATGTGAAGAGCTGAGTGGGTCCAGTCATACCAGCAGGAGCACCAACCCACAGACTAAATCACCTACCTATATCCCGCCTATATCACCAACCCACAGACTAAATAAATGCTTATTGTCTTAAGCCACTGATATGTGGAGTTTTTGTTACAATGCATTATTGTGGCAATAGATAACCAATACAATAATATACAATACAACTAATGATTTCAGAGGATATCTAGCCCCATCTTGGTCAGAACGAAGCTTCCCCATGTCACCGTCATCTCTCAAGGTCCTGAGTCTTCTACCCTCCTGTCTGTAGAGTCTGCATGTCCCTGGGCTAGCAGACAGAATAGGTCAGATCTGGACAGACCTCCTCATACAGACAAGCATGGCACCACTGGATAAAAGGAGAAGACTCCTGATGATTAGTGATTTTGAAAGTCCAGTGATGCAAGGAAGTCAGCTGCCACTCAGTTTCCTCATAGCTAGTTAGAACTGATGACAGGGTGTTTGTTCAGTAACAGTTGAGATTTTACAGTATAGACTCTCAGATTGGGGAAAATGAACACTAAAAGTGTACATATGAATTTTTCCCTTATACTGACCAGCAGCTTCCCAATAGAATGGTCAAGTTTTTGCAATATTTGTTTCCGATTTGTCTCATGTCTATGTGTGAGGCTTGTTGGGGGACAAAATACAGGCCATAGGAGAAATCCTTGGGTTATTAGTGAAGAGATTTTGTGAGGATTGTAGAGAAGGGGAAGAGACCAATAAGTAATGCAATATGGAAAAAAAAAAAATTGGATTCAAAATCATAAATTCTGTGATCAGAGAAAATGACTTAATCTCTGTTTTCTGAGAGTAAATAGGAATCATATTGTCTTATGTAATCAAAGGAAATAGGGTAGATAGATGATAGAGACAAAATAACAGATCAGCTAAATTTTACTTCCTAACCCTAAGAAATTATACCTTGTGTTACCCAAACCTATTATTCTCTATTACGTTACTAGTTTTATTTTCTTCATAGCAGTTTATCATAATCCAAAATTATCTTATATATTTATTTACATGTTTATTTTCTGTTATCTCCAAATCAAATGTAAGGACCATGAAGGCAGGGTCTCCATAAGAGGAGGACCACATGAGGGTATACTATTTTACTATTGTATCTCCAGGTTTTAGAAATTGCTGGTTATATGGTAGATACTCAATAAATAATAATTGGAAAAATTGGAGGGAGGGAGGGTTATTTGAGTTCTTGTTAATAACATCCATTCCCTCAAAAAAATTGTATTTCTTTAGGCACATTTGGGTTTATAAAAATAATCTCAGTTAATAAAAAGAAATGTAATATTTTCTATACAATATGAAAAATTACTTAGTATTCATAGAAATATTTCAGTCCAAAGATTTGTGTTCTCTGATACTTAATTCATTCTTTAATAATCATGAATTTGGTAATTCTGCATATAGATACATATACAGACTCGACCAAGACCATAAAATAAGCATTTAACTCTTCTGAGGATATTTCCTTGTCTGCATAATTAAAGAGTTAAGTAGCATGATTTTTATGGGTGCTTTTTCAATGCTATGAGTTA
>NW_011888820.1:3153762-3172975 GCF_000151845.1 Pteropus vampyrus
TGGATTCAAAATCATAAATTCTGTGATCAGAGAAAATGACTTAATCTCTGTTTTCTGAGAGTAAATAGGAATCATATTGTCTTATGTAATCAAAGGAAATAGGGTAGATAGATGATAGAGACAAAATAACAGATCAGCTAAATTTTACTTCCTAACCCTAAGAAATTATACCTTGTGTTACCCAAACCTATTATTCTCTATTACGTTACTAGTTTTATTTTCTTCATAGCAGTTTATCATAATCCAAAATTATCTTATATATTTATTTACATGTTTATTTTCTGTTCTCTCCAAATCAAATGTAAGGACCATGAAGGCAGGGTCTCCATAAGAGGAGGACCACATGAGGGTATACTATTTTACTATTGTATCTCCAGGTTTTAGAAATTGCTGGTTATATGGTAGATACTCAATAAATAATAATTGGAAAAATTGGAGGGAGGGAGGGTTATTTGAGTTCTTGTTAATAACATTCATTCCCTCAAAAAAATTGTATTTCTTTAGGCACATTTGGGTTTATAAAAATAATCTCAGTTAATAAAAAGAAATGTAATATTTTCTATACAATATGAAAAATTACTTAGTATTCATAGAAATATTTCAGTCTAAAGATTTGTGTTCTCTGATACTTAATTCATTCTTTAATAATCATGAATTTGGTAATTCTGCATATAGATACATATACAGACTCGACCAAGACCATAAAATAAGCATTTAACTCTTCTGAGGATATTTCCTTGTCTGCATAATTAAAGAGTTAAGTAGCATGATTTTTATGGGTGCTTTTTCAATGCTATGAGTTAATGATAATTAGAAAAATTACCACTTATGGCTGCAAGTTTTTCTCCAATAAACCATAATCTCTAATAGGCATATTCTCAAAATTAAGTAACTACAAAAAAAGCAGTAAGATTGAGTCTTCAAGGTGCTATGTTTGCATGTAAGCTTGCTGCAGAAAGGTCAGCTGGAATTGCAAAACCCTTATTGAAAAATCCCCGCCTGCCAACATTAATTTTGTATGCGAGAATCAAATGCTTTTGATTACAGCCTAAAGAAGCATCCCCTGCCATTAGCTCCAGCTATAGTTGTAGATGTATGAAATGCTCCGTGGCCTACAGAATAAGCATATTGTTCTGAATCTTTCTAAAGGCTTCCTTGGAATAAACCATGAATAAGGAAATAAGATGACATTAATAGAATCTCTTTGCCATCTTCTTGATTCATCTCTATCATTGTAGGTGCTTCAGTCAAGACTCTTGTTTGCAAGTAAGAGAAAATCTCTTAGCAAAGTTAAGGAGGGAAAAGGGGCATTTTTAAAAATAATATTACAGTGTTATCTTGTGGATTCTGGGGCAGAGATATAACTAGGCCCCAGTAGGGGTACACATGTTAACTAAGAGCCAGCAGGAACAAAGCCACCACTTTCCTGGTCTTTCTCTGAGATCCTTTGCTCTGTCCATAAGCCTCAGACTCCCCTCCTTATAGACTTGAATTTTGCCTTGTCCATGCTCATGGCCACACCCTAGTCCCCCAGTTTATGCCACCTCCATTCAAGCCACATGCAGAGGCTGAAACTAACCCCTTCCTCAACCCAATCCAAACTCCAGGGAAAGAGATTTTGATTGTCCAGATTTGGCCAAGTAACCTCTTCTGTTCAAATCAACTGTGACCAAGTGGGAGGTCCTATACTGTGAACGTGACCGTGAGGTGTTTGTGAGTCTAAAGGGGATAGGCCACAGAAAAATAAGATCATTGTTAAGACATTCCAAAAGGGGCATACATAGTATATCTTCAAAGGGACTGTATAAAGAGGGAGAGCTAAGAAATCATAAGGGCTAAGAAATTTCCTATACTCAAAAGGAATCCTGAGAACAAAGGCTCTGACACATACATGTAAATGTATTAGCTACAGTTCTGTAGATCGAAAGTCCAACATGGGTCTCACTGGGCTAAAATCAAGATGTTTTGACAGAGTTGAGTTCCTTTCTGAGGATCCTAGGGGAGACTCCATTTCTTTGCCTTTTCCAGCTTTTAGAGGCTATCTATAGTCCTTAGCTCATAACTCTTTGTTCCATCTTCAAAGCAAGCACTGTTGCATCTCTCTGGCCATTCTTCCCTCATTATATCCCTTTCTCTGACCATAGTCTGAAAGTTTTCCCAATTTTAAGGACCCAGGTTGTTAGACTGGGCTCACTCAGCTAATCCAGGATAATCTCCCATCTCAAGGACCTTAACTTAAACTTATCCGTAAAATTTCTTTCACCATGAAAGGTAACATATTCACAGATTTCAGGGATTATGATATGGAAGCCTTTGGGGAGTCATTATTCTGTCTGCCACAAGAGAGTTCTTCAAATTAAAAGATATTTACAGTTTTCTCTTTCGGATTTTTCTCATTTCCAAAATCTCATAATTATTTTCTAGTTTTTCATTCAGCGATCATTTCATAATATACATAATCCATGTGCATATAAAAATATGAAGTTTTCAGCCTCATCTACAACAATCACCAATTATCAATTCTATTAAAAAAGCATAATAACATACTTTGAACCTCTACTAATTCTCAAGCACTTTCCCAGGCACTTTATAGCCCCCATTTCTCTTACTCTTTATAATGACCCTGCCAAGTAAATGGTATTATCCCCATTTTACAAGTGTATAAAACAATGATAAATTGTCCAAAGCAAACAGATAGTAATAAGTGAAGCCAAGATTCAAATCCAAAGCCCTGTCCAACTCCAGAGTTTCTAGTCTTTCCTTTATATCTAACAGCCACTAAAGAATAAAATCCCATTCTTAGGTGGCCTTATATTGCTCTGCTCTCTCACAATCAGAAATAACAACTATTTTGTTAATAATGTGAATCATTCTATTAATAAGCAAATACTCTAGCAGTATGGGAAATGGAGACACTGCTTCATTATGAGCAGAGTTTCAATAAGTGGAGTGGACAGGGTTCTGAGGAAGATGACCAGGACCTTGCAAGACAGCTGCTTCTTACTACTTATCATGATGTAAGTTTTCCTTCTAATCCTTCCCAATTACTTACATAGATATGGATATGAGGAAGAAAAAGAGAACTTTCTCAGTATCCTTACACATATTACCTAATTTAATCCTCTAATAAACATTTTTATTATTAGAGTAAAGCACTTAGAAGAGTACCTGGCACAGAGGAAGCATCCCACTATTATCACCATCACCATCATCATCACTATTGTCATCATCATTTTCATCTTCACCAAGATTTAAGACTTTAAGTACTAATAAGTCAAATCATAAGGTCCAAAAGGTCTCCAGATATATGAAAGAACTCCTGAGTATGAGCTAGATGAAATGTCTCCTTCTGTTTTTCATGTTCTTTGGTCTCAAATACAGGCATTGGTTTAAAAATAAATATTCTCTTACTTTTTTACCTTTTATTATTTCATTAAAATCACAGTCCTTTGCTCCTTAATGCTATTTCTTTCCCCTAGTAATTCAAGAAAATCCAATTCCTACCTTGTCCATTTTTTAAAATTCATATATGTATAATTTCTCATAATAAAATGTCATATCAACACTCTCCTTAAAGAACAGCTTAGAAATACAATACAGCCTTCTTTGTAAGCAGGTAACTCAAAATACGTTACTCAAAATACGTTATGCCACTTAAACTCTCATCCGAACTATTTCTTTTGTCAAAAACTGAACCAACTATTTTCACCCACAACATGTTTCAGTTTGTCTTATCTCTTCTAGACTTTCCACTGTTTTAACTTCTATCCCAAATGTTCTCTTTGAACTTTTTGTGTTTTTATTTTATTTCCCTCATCATCTCCCACTGTCTCCAATTTTTTTTTCTGTTTATTTTTGGACACTTAGAGCCAACTGTTCCCTCCATCTTTGCTTGAGTTTCCAATCTCTCTCCTTAGGAAAGCTCACCCTGCTGATTCCATAGACTTCCTGAGTTTCTCCCCTTCCTCCTACAGCTTCCTCTCTCCTCTCATGCTGACTCCCTCTGCTCCTTCTTGCTCCATATGCCACCTCCCTCTCTCTTCCCCTTTAGCAGTAGAGAGTAAGAGCTCGGCTAAAGCTGCTCATCAACTTTATTCTTGTCAGCACACAGTTGTTTGCCTCAATAGAGTTGAAATAATTTCAATCCTTCTTTTTCACCAGTGTCTCATTATTGCTATCCTGCTGTGCCGCTTCCCACTTCTTCCTCTGCAAGGCTCCAACCTCAGCAGACTATCTCATCTCCTCTCCATTTCCAACTCTTTATCTTTGTCCCTTCTCTAGGAGCTCCCAATATTGCTCACTACCTAAAGTCTGCAACAGAATCCCATCTGCTAGGCCTATAATGTAATTCATTTCCTCGTGGCTTACTACATGAGCAGAGTACTTAGAATGGGTACCCCTTGAGTACAGAGGCCTGAAATAAAATTTTAACTATACAAACATGCAGGGCTGACTGACTTCGAGAGCTACAAAGGTATAAAAAGTGCATGGAGCTTCAAGTCAGAAACTCATTTCTTAAGAATGATTCCATCACTCTATCCTTGTTTGAATAAAATGATTTACTTAACCTCTTTGGGCCTATGTAATCTCCAAAATGTGGTCGTCAAACTGTGATCCTTGTTTCAATTATCTTTGCTGCATGAAGAACTACCTTAAATTCAGCAGCATAAAACAACCATTTTACTATGCTCATGGTATCTGAGACTTCCATGAAGAGACACAAATGGTTGGGGCTAGAGCAGTGGGGGCTGGAAGATCTACATTCAAGACGACTCCTTCACTCACATATCTTATGGCCTAGATTTCCTCACAGCATAGTGGCCAAAGTAGGTGACTCAAAGCAAGTTACAGGTAGGTGACTGGGAACTACAAATGTGATCATCTTGTTCAATGAGGAAGAAACTGCATGACTTCTTATGACCTAATCTTGGAAGTCACATAGTATCCCTTCCATTGTGTTCTGCTGATTGAAGAAATCACATGCTTGCTCAGATTCAAGGAGAAGAATTAAACTTTGCCTCTTGACAGGGGGAGTGGAGAGGTCATACTGCAGAAGGGCATGAAAGATGGAAGTTATTGTGGTGACCATCCTGGAAAATACAACATGACAGACACATCCCTACATTCCCTCTAATAGCTCTGAAAATCTGATTCTAAGGTTTATTCGGATTCTCAGTAGATGCTCCATTAAAATTTAGCCTCTCAAGAAGACAACCTGAAAACCATGGAACTTTAGCTTTTATACACAACATAGCAAGAGGAAAATTCGAAACTTGTTCAAGCATCGAGGTGTCACAGACTGAAGTCCCATAAATGTAATGGGAATTTAAACAAAGGGTGTGCCGTTGAAGGGCAGAGTAGTCAGAGAGCTTCACAAAGTGGAAATATATATACTGACCACTAATTGCTTACATTATCTCATTTAATCCTCATAATAATCCTGAGTAGTAAATACCACATTCCTTGTTTTACAGACCATGAAGCTGAACCTCAGAAGGGAAACTGACCCAAGTTCCCATTGTCAGGTATACCAGTCTCAATGCCACACTAGAGGATATATAGCACTAGGTTAACTGGGTTTGAAGGCGGCTTCTTTGTGCAGGATTTGCCATGACTAAAAGCAAAAAAAGAGCTTGGGGACAATATAAATAAAGTCAAGAAGTGGGAAGGAGCAAGATGAATAAGCACAGCAGCAGGAGCCAAGAGTCAGGGGGCATTGCCTTGGGTTGCTTAACAAGGAGAGTTACCATTGGGTTGCAGAAAATCATAAGTTCTGTCCAGTGCAGCAATGTCCACATGTAACAATATACAGTCTGAGATCACTTCATTTCATCAGAGAAAAAGGACATTTGCACACCTTGACATTTTCCAGTCTCTCTGAAGGACACAGGCTGTCCTGCCTAATCTTGTTAATCACTTATGCCAATGCAGTAAAAAGACCTGGTTCCTGGCCATTGCCATGCAAATTACTATTGTGATTTAGCATTTCATACTTACAAAATATTATGTGGTAATCTAGTGGCTACTGCTCTCCAACCGAAAGAGAAAGTGGGTAACAACCATTATAATTTTCATTTGCCAAATGAAGACATTGGGCAATAAAGAAATTTTTCATTAAATCCCTGAAGCCACACACATTCCCCTATCACTTCATTTTCTAAATCAGTTAAAAATGTTGAGCACTCATGCGATTCTTTCAAATTTTAGACAATGCATTTCTGCCTTCTGTTTTAATACTGTCATATTTTTGAGATTTCTATATAGATGAAAAGTCCAAAGGGTATTAAAGAGGAGAGAGGAGCACTAAGACAAAAGCACAAGCCGAGTTTTCCTTCATGCTTCAGTTTCACTCAGTACATATTTTTGACTGTCCTCTGTGATGAGGGCCCACTATGTCTTTAGAAGGCAAACAATCCGAGGAGGAGAAAGGGGGCCAGGAAAAGTACTGGAGCCTCTGGAATGTTTATGGTATCCAGGCTTTGCTATTTAACCAAGTTTCTCCTCCCAAATGATTGGAGGACTAGTTAACTAGACTATAGTACCTCCACTCAATGGAATACAATGTTACAAAGAATAGGAAAGATTGATATATGCTTCTACAAGACATCTCTAGGATATATTGTTAAGTACATAAAAGAAAAGTGAAAAACTGCGCATATTATACCACATTTATGTGACAAGAAGGGATGAAGAACAAATCTACATACACTTATTTCTTCATATTTTAAGTAATAAACATTACTTAGTAAAATTGGTTATAGAGCATGAGGAAAAAGAAAAAAGTTTCCCTGCCCACTGACATATATAAGTAACTGCTCATCAGCCACTACCACTCAACACATGGACGAACGAGGCCAACACCTCGTTGCTTCTTAGATCTCTAAGAAATGACACAGACCAGCTAAAGAGACTCCAACCTCAGCTGTAGTGCTTACTTGCTCAGGATCTAGACCAGTGGCCTTAAAATAATAAAGATGAATAACAAAGAACTTTTATCCTGCACGTAATAAGTCCTAGTCACTCTGCTAAGAGTTTCAAATACTTGTCTCACTGAGTCCTCACAATAACCCTAGCAAGTACCTTCTAATATCACTTCTACTGTATTGATGGGCAAAGTGAGTACCCAGGAGGTATAGAATGTCATTAGCTGGTGATAGACTGGCATTTAAAAACCAGGCATCTTAAAACCATATTCTTAACCCCATGTCAGTTTGTCTTGCAGACTATGAAACTCCGTAATCCTCTTCTCAGACAAGGGCTGGTTGATCCAGAAAAAAAACAGCGCAGAGTGAAGTGCTATTATGAAGTCAAAGGAATAATACATATAGTTCTGTTCTGTAGGCCAAGGTATTGTCAAGATTAGATACCCATATAAACCAGAATAAGTAAATTAACAGCATAAGACATAAAGCTACTGAACTGCCCCATCAGAACTTCAATACCCCAGTGATATACAAGATATTTCTAAGAATTTCCAGACTCATAAATTCCCTCTTGGCATGTAATTTTTCTCATAAATTGTGACTACACATGGCTTCATACGTAGAATCACTTCATATGTGATCAGAGTACAAACAGACTGAACAGCAGAGGGGGGTTGCGCAATCACTGAGTGGCTCACTCTGCTCACAGCTTCATTAAGATTGAAATTCATCCCTCAGTATAGTTATCAACCCCCAATGGACCAGGGGACAATCTAAGATTTTAAATAGTTAGATTTGTGAATGATAATATAAGAATATCAAGGTAAGGTTGATTGATATGTTTAAGGCCAAAATGAGACAAATAATCAATGACAGGATTATCAAGTCCGCTTCTAAAGGACTTGCACACTCTCTCTCACCTGCTTGCAAAACTCTGATATTTACACCTACTTCTAAGGCTGAATTACATCCCAAGAGATTCTTTTTGCCGTCCTTTCAGCTTTCAAGACTCTTAATCAAAGGAGCTTTGGGATTTATCAAACCATATGCAGAGCATTTTACACCTTTCACCAATACTGGGCAAAGGGAGATCAGTTACTGTTAATTACAGATGCTTTCTGTCATAATGGGCCCGATTTTCAAAAGAGTCTCAATTGCGTAGCTCCCAAATGCCACGCACAAACCTGGTAATGGTCCATGCAAATTGAATACTTAGTGGGTCTGTGTGCATTTCGTTCCAAGGACTGCCTTTGAAAATTTAGCCCCATAACTCCAAAGCATTCGTAGCATCGTAATCTGTCATCATTAGCAACAATGCTTGACTTGGTGCTCAACATTCTTATTAACCATGCAATTATGAATGCAGACAATGTTTAATCACTTTTACAAAAATACAGCTGTGTTGTTGGGGAGCTGTCATTTACTGCTCATTAATGATTGATTTTTTTAACCATCTAGATTGTTTTCATGAGAACAGCAGATTAACTATAAAGAATTCATTACTGGTCATTAAGAGACGTTAAAATGAAAACCTTTACAAGATGTGTCCTGTCTTGCTGCATTCAGATTGCTGAGACTCTCTTACCAATACAGGGGAGAAAAACAAAAAATCATTCTTCCAGACCTCTAGGCTGAAGAGAAGAAGAGTGAAGAGAAATTAAGGGGAAAAAAATCTTTTTGATGTAATAAAGCATTGATTACTTTTTACAATGGCAATAATTTACCCCAAATAATTACTTCAGCTGTTGTCCAGCTTGTTTAAGAGCTGACTAAGCTGCAGGTACCAGTATTGGTGAAAGGTGATTCAGTGCAGATTGCTAATGATGGGCTACTTTGAAAACAGCTCTTTCTCCATGCCTCTCACACACCAGAAGATATTAATTCTTTTCTCACTTTGTGCACTTAATTAATTATTTTACAGCCAAACTTTCCTTATTCCTTGGACACAGAGAGCTGGGTTCTACTCCATCAAATGTCTTCTGGACATACTGTGATGAAATGTACTTTACCACTGCCTACCTACAAAGATAATAAATAAGTTTCAAAACCTGTTAAGACATTAGAAAAATCAGATTGCTCAGTGTGATGCTCTCCCGAGATTTCCAGTTATGATGCTCACCAAGCCTATACATGGGGCTCTTTATTTCCACACTTGCTCAGCAGCTTCCAGGATCCTGGAATACTCAATCTGGAGGAGGTTTTTAATAAATTACAATTCCTCTTTCTCTTGTTCTATCTCACCCCTACTCCAGGTCTCATTTAAAACTGCTGCCTTACCACCACAATGGAATATTACTCAGCCATAAGAAAAGATGAAAAACTGCCATTTGTGACCACATGGATGGATCTTGAGATTATCATGCTAAGTGAAATAAGTCAGACAGAAAAAGATGAGCACCATATGATTTCACTCATGTGTAGGAAATAAAACTGAAAGCAACAAGCGAACGAGACAAACAAACAAACAAAAACTCATCAATAGGCAACAGTTTAGTGGTTACCAGAAGAAAAAGGAGAGCGGGGGAGGTATAAAGGTAAAGGGGGTCAAATATGTGGTGATGGAAGAAGATTTAGCTTTGGGTGGTGAACACACAATGCAATAAACATATGATGTATTATTGAATTGTACATTTGAAACCTATATAATTTTATTAACCAATGTCACTCCAATAAATTTTTAAAAATTTATTGATATAAAAAATAAATAGAACTGGTGCCTTAGTTCTTTTCAATAATATTTTATGGGTTTTTTTCTGATAACAAGTATAATATGTATTTGTTCTGGAAATATAGAAAAGCACATAGAAGAAAGTTAAAGCTCTCTGTAGTCCCACACCCAGAAATAACCACTGCTGACATTTCATATTTGCTTCCAATATTTCTCCAATGAGCATTTTTTATAGTTGCATGACCTTGGGTGAATTACTTATCCTCTCTGTGTTCAGTTTCCTTCTCTGTAAAATAGAGAAATAATAGCACCTACCTCACAAGTGATTATGAAGATTAAATGAGTTAATATTTGGAAAGCACACAGAAGAGCATCTGACACAAATGAAGAGCTATGTACATCTTAACGATCCTAATTTTATAAATTGTGGAGTGAAAAATATTATAAAGGAAAAACATGTCACAGCCGACTAGTAAAAAATTTTTAAAATTTAAATTCCCAGGTGATGCTGATGCTGTAGGCCCAAAGAACCATTCTTTGAGAACCATCTCTTTATATTATATAATTATAATGAGGAAAAACAATCACAAATGAGAAAAACACTAATAAGGGATGGAAGTATTTTTGGTCTAGCGAGCTTCCTCTGAAGGGAAGGTTTTGGAGGAATTTGAGAGGGGTATTGTGCTACAAAGAATAATGTGATGAGTAGAAATACTGGCTTACACTAAGTAAAAGAGCTGTAAGGGACTGCTAACCTATCACTTCTCTAGTTGACTTTGGTCTGAGTCATTGCTAAGTAGTAAATCTTTCAGTTACATGTCCACATTGTCCTGCCAAGAATAATCCAGCATCCTATTTGGAAAGAATCACCAGAAACTGGAAACCGAGGCCTGGGACAAGCAAATCCCCAGATAGCCTATGCTGGGGTGAGCATCCAAGATGACTGAGGCAGTCTGATGCTTCCCCTGACTTTGTCACCACCCCAAAGTGTCCAGGGGATGAAGAAAAATAGTCAACATGAATATGTATGCATTTTAGAGTGCATCCTTCTATTGCTATTGCTTTATATTCAGCTTCTCTCTAGAAAATGTGAATATTTTCCTATTTTCTTTTACAAATTTTCATCTGTATTATAATATTCTATCATATGGATGGATATGCCATAATTGTTAACCAACCCCTTTTGTTGGGTTTTTTATATCTTTAATTTCCTCTGTTATAAATAACTCTGTGCTTATTTTTTTATTCATTGTTTATCTTTTATCCCCGTCACACATACTGCTAAAAATTCTCCGATTTGGAAGCCTGTGCCTTAGGAACAGAAGGTTTACCACCACAGCCTCTGTGTTCGGTAATTATGTTGGAATCTCTACAGTCATCACAGTCAGTTTCTAATGCCTATTATCTAACAAAACTAAAAACTGGCATAATTCCTGTGTTGAAAAGCCATGCAATTGCCTATCACATGACACTAAAGCTTTTGTCTCAGAGATGTTGAGGTACCAATAGTAACTCTACAAAATGATTTGGTGCATTTCCACAGTAAATTTTGGTTATGAAGATAATGACGTGATGTCTGGTGCTTGATACATAAAAGAATAAACAAATATTTTTAATCAATGAATGAGTGGATGCTGAAACATCGACTTATTAACATGAGCAGAAGTCACTCTTAATATTGGTTAGATCTCACAGTAATGGAAGAGAAATAAGTTTAAAAATCATCTTTTTAGGAAACATATACATTGCTGGAGTCTATATGGTTTTCATATTTTTACTGTTGTCAGGTTAAACATTAACTAATAAATTACAGTTAGTCCCTTGAGGTGAACACAGAACATCTGAGTGTTAACACGTAGCCATCATATTGAGGCCATTTGTAATAAAACTGTCAGTTCCAACTCCTTCTTCCTGATAGCTCCTAGCCTGTTAAATCATGAGTGTTTTCTGATAAAAGAATCTCCTCTCATTACACCATGCTACAAAGGGGCCATCACTTTCCATTGACTGTTCTCAACCCTTGCTGAATTACCTGAGGAGTTTTTGAAAAGGGAGAGCTTGCTAGAATTACCTGTGGAACTTTCAAAAATGATCAATGCCCAGGTCTTATCCCAGGCTAGTCAGGGCCCCAGGGGTGGGGCCCAGACATCAGTACTTCATACAAGGTCCTCCCATTGACTCTAACGTCATACTGCAGTTGAAAAGCATTGCTTTAGAAGATGTAGACACCAGTGTAACATAACTTCAGGTACCACATGACTTCAAAAGGACAGTTACCTCAAAAAGTCCTTCAGGCATCACTTTGCCAGGCAAAGACAAATTCATTTGGGCATTGATTAGCTCTGTCAGTACCAGAAGTAATATGCCTCTCCAGAGGCCATAAATACATCTTATCAAGTTGCAAACCTGTGCAATAATATGGGAATGAGTAATGAAATGCCAAACTAGAATAATTGGTGGGCAATCCTGGCACCAACAGATCATTGGAATAAACTGGAAATATGATACCAGATATTTTGGATTTTCAACATCTATTTATAGTAATAGATACTAACATGGAAATGAATGCACTTGCACTCAAATTGATAGCACTGTTAAGTGGCAAGAAAATCTCTTCTCAGCTCATTGGGACCCATTATCTCCAAGGATTTCTGTGATATAAATTGTACCTTATCTTCAGAAAGCTACCATACCTGAAGCCTATCCCACTGAAAGTCAAGTAAACTGGCAGTCAGAATCTGTTCAGATTCCATAACTGAATAAAGAAGGTGTGAAACTTTGATCTCATAGTGAGTGACTTATTATCTAATTTACTTTTTACCTCTATGTTTATATATATATATTGCCCACCAATAGATGATGATGATAGACAGACAGACAGATGATAGAGCAGTTAGCAGAAAGAAATACTCTTAGGCCAGACTAGATTCTCATATAGTGTCTTTTAACTAAATAGATACTTGACTCTAGACATACAATCTCTTTGGGCCTCATCTTTCTCAATTACAAGCCATAAATAAAGGTAGGTAATTTCTATGGTTGCTTCAATATTAAAACAAGACTTCTGTGAAAGTTGATCACTTCTCTAGAAATGACCTTTGTGAAGTATGGGTACCTGGTAAAAACCCATGGATTGCATGACCATGAACCCAATGGCTGTAGTCCTTCAGCTGTACCTGGGAAATAATGTAATGGTGTAACTGCAGGGAATGCGAAATGATTTAGCTTATAGAACAGGGATTTTTTTTCAAACAGACTACTCGGCAATACAGTTATTATAATGTGAGATGTAACCTTTTGGAGAATATTTTTCCTCAAAAATGTTTTTATTTACATTTATTCAGGAATTGACCGATACGGCAAGTTCACACAGAACCACCTCAGATCACAAATTAGGTATTTCTGTAAACTTTGTTAACGTTTTGAAGCATTAATATTAGAAAGTTAATGGGTAATTAAACAGCAGAAGATAAATTACATCAAATCTATTCATGCAGCTTTCCAGGGTGACCAAGACTCACTTCCAAACACAAAGTCAATGGATAAAGGAGAGAAGTCATTTCCTCCTATAAAATTAGGCTTACATCTTTTGATGGGACTGTAGCTGGGCACTGCCATGTGAATAAATAAGATTGATAATGGTCCATTCATAAATACTAACTCCTGGAGTTTAAGACCTTAGAATATATTTTAAAGAAAGATACGCACAAAGCTTTAAGTGGAATATTTAAGCCATGCCTGCGAAGCCTTCAAAACAACAGAGTTCGTAATGGAAACAATGATAGATCTTTAATGATAGAAACATTACTGACTCTGTAACAATATTGTAAATCATTTCTTAAATAACAATATTGATAAGATGAGACTTTTAAAATCACCCAGGACACCTCTTTAACAGCTAATTAAAACTAGGGAGTAAAGGCAGATCTTTTATCATTCACAATATTGTAGCTCTGATAATCCCTTAGTGAATGATTTTACTTCAGTAATAACCCAGACATTCAGTTAGCAATTACCACATCAGATTTTATCTACTGGTAACAACTGGTTCGAAAGATATTGCCCTGCATACATTAATTTCATCATGCTAATAAAGTTTCCTGTTATAAAATGCAAAAACATATTAACCTGTCTAATGTAATAAAAGATACATATACATATCTTTCTTGGAAAATGATGATACACTAGCATTTCATTTCTGTTTCAAAAGTTAAGTGGGTAAAGTACATTAGAGGAACAGAAAGTAACAGACAATAATCTACAGTGAGCACAATAACATAACTAAGTGCCAACAAATTTTCTGTGAGTAATTGCACTTATTGTAATTTACACACATTATATTACCTTGGTATTTGCATAACAATGCAAAACTGCTCATTGCCAAACACTGAATACTGTAATAGAAGCAGCATATGCATTTTGTCTTTTCTACAAAATTCAGGGAGGCCACTATCGACTCCAGTCAACTCCCTTTGAGCACCTAGCAAGCATGGACTGATGGAAACATTTAATAAAGATGTAGATGTGACTAATGACGACAAGCTAGTATCCCCAGGGCACAATCCCTGGCATAGAGTAAGCAATCTGTAAAGATATGTTGAATGAAAAAGGAGAAGAGCTCTATTGTCTTCCTTGGGAGTAATAAGCATTTATGGTTCCAGCATCTGTCCTGGATGCCCTTTCCCCTTCTACCCTCCTCTTCCCCTCCTGAGCTTACCTGAGTACCATACCATCTCCATTCCTAAGTAAGGAATCCAAAGCAGGAATCCCTCCTTTCCCTTTATTTGTACCCCTCCCCCCACCTTCAGCAACTTCCCTGTCTCAAGATTTACAATGTGACACATTACCACTGCCTGAACTATACTCAGCATTTGGCCCAATCTATTTCTTCCTCTCTGACCCCAGGTTCCCCACTGACTTGTTTCTCTTTCAGAATTTTAAATGTGAAGATGTCACAACTGTTAAAATCCCAATGGAAAAATGAATCGTGGTTAAAACTAATATATGTGACATTTGGCTCTCCCGTCTCCAAGGACTCATTCACAACTGTCAATTCTTTATTAAAGCCATCCCTTGACTTTCTACGGGAGATGGTTTCACTGCTGGTGCTGCCTACCTTGGGAAGTCCAGTCATCCTACTGAAATGGGGAAAAAAAAAAAAAGTATCTATAAATCAATTGAACCTGAAACAAAATAAACACATTTCCATCTTCTATCATTTAAGCATAGTGGTCACATGCCCCACTGTCAGGGGTAGTTCAATGCATTAGTACACAAGGAGCTTGGGCCCTGCTCTGGGACATTGGTCAAAGGAGAGCATTGTACATACCAGAGACTGTTCCTCTTTAGCACCGGAGGTTTATCCACATGGTCCAGGTAGGAGCGCTCAGCTCTCTCTTGGGAAAGGTAGCATTCTCACATACGATATAGTACTGGCTGGAGGCCTAGAGAATAAGCAAGAGAATGTGCAAGATTTATTGACTGAAAATATGCACATAGACAGCAGCACCAAGTTCACTCAGGAAACATATGTGCTATGGCCTCACTGTGGGAGGCCTAGGTGGGAACCCCAGAGCTTGGCAGAAATTCTAGTGGGGACCCAGTGTGGACAGGTACAGATCAGAGTTGTAAATCTGGCAACAAACACTCCTCAGTGGTCTTACAAAGACTGTGAAAACACAGGCACTTTTAAGACTGTGACGTCAGGAAAGAGGGAGTTCATTTGGAAACCAGACTCTCATGCAGAATTGTTTCTAGGCTTCCAGAGGGTGCACAGGATAAGCCAGGGCTGGGCTTCCCCTTGAACCCCAAGAAGCAGCTGTGTCCACAAGGCATAACCTTCTGGAGAGAGCAGTGCCTCCAAAAGGGAATACTCTAATTTGATGGCAGTTTCTGGTTCAGTCCAAAATGTGAGCCAAGACATCTCTTTAAAATTTATAATGAAACTTTAAAAAATTTATCCAGCCAAAAATTTTACCATTTTATTAAATTTTATATTCTCTATTAATTGCAGGTCACACTCAAAAAACAACAAGTGAGCTAAAAGGAGGAGGAAAAAGTGGAGGTGGAGGAGCCCAGAAGACAACGCACCAACTGTACGTTGCCATTCAAAACAAAAATTTTATTTACTCGGCCCCACACACACTTAGCCTGTGCTCTGGGCTTTCATAGCACTTTCATTCTGGAATCTATTTCCAGAGTTTATGGCCTCCGACATTTTATGGTCCTTCCCAAGAAAGCTTTCTTCACCTTCTAATATGCATTATAGTTCCGCTTCTCAGAATGGTGGTTCTCATGAAAGCCAAGCACTTTTTATGTAATACACATGTAGCCTGAAATGGAACTTTTCACTGGGTTCTGGTAAGACTTTGTTTTGTGTTTTTTGAGTGTGCATGCGTATGTGTCTGTGTCTGTGTGCTATGAATCGGAAGCAGATTCTAACAGTTCTACCTGTCCATTCTACTTAGTCTAAAGAAAGAATGAAAAGGAAGAGGAAAAAATACTCAAACTGTAATTTTCATTTCATTTCAAATGCAGTCCTCTATTGCTTGTCTTGTGATTTTTGAATAGACTATTGGTCTGAAATTACAGTCCACTAACACTTAATTTACCTAAGCTTAATCCTACAGTGACACCAGAGAAAATAGCAAAATTACAACAAAAGACTCTCAGGTCAACTATTCTGTAACTAGAGTGGCCAGCCATTTTATTTCTCAGTACCTATCTTCTCAAGTCCATTTCTCCAATTCGCCGTCTACCAATTTGCCTACCATTATCACAAAGAAATGTTGACAATCCGAGAAAGCAAATGTTGTCACCCTCACCTTACTGCTCAGAGGATGTTTGCCAGTTAATGTTACTTCCATGTCACAGTGACACCTTTTTAAAAAGATAGGTATTACTTGAGGTGAGCATAGTATTAATGCCTTATCAAGTAAGAATTATTTTCACTGCTTTTCTGTGTTTTCTGAGTCGTCTCAGTCAGGTTCTCAAAAGTATATGCCTCCCAAGGACCATCTAGTGCCATAACATACATGTATGTGTGTATACATAACATACATATGTATATATATGTGTGTGTGTATATATATGTGTATATATACATATATATGTGTGTGTGTGTGTGTATATATATATGTATATATACACACATATATATGAGAATAACATTTCTTTCCTGTCTCTTCTGTGTGAAGGACTTGGCAACATGTATTTTCTCTGGACTACTGTTTTTTAACAAAAATGAAAGGAAGGGGAGCAGTAATATTCATAGCAAATATTTCTCAAGTTTTTATCTCAATGCTAACTAGGCACTGTACTAAACATTTTTCCATATGTGCAATATCATTTAATCCACATTAAACCTTACTAATCCTTTATGAAGTAGGTACTATTATTATTATCATGTTACAAAGTAGTAAACAAAGGCATATGCCTATGTCACAGAGGTAGTCGAAGAGATTCAAACTCACATCTTTCTGCCTTCAGCATCTAAGCTCTTAATTGCTAGGGACTAGGGCATAGAAATAGAACTACTGCCTTTGCTGTGACTCGAAAGAAAAAATTACATAACATAAATATGTACATCATAAGTATATATATGTATATCATAAGTATGAAATACACATTTCACTGTATAAATATATTTAAACTCCAAAAATTTTTCTACTTCTTTAGTATAATATACACATAATTTGTGAATTAAAACTTAACGGAGCACACCACTATCACAAGTTACAAAATACTCAAAACTTACATCAACTCAGCCTCCATTCCATTCTCAAGAGAGAAACTGCTTATGCATTCTTATTCTGGCAATTAAGGACAAGTGTGTTTTGTAAAGTGAAGGTTATTTTGACTTTGATAAGTATATTGCTCACTGTCTGATCATAAAGGGCCAGAGCTGGAGATGAATAACAGAATACTTTGTCCTTCACTTCAGGCATGATGGCTGGATCTCCCTGATTATAAATTTCCCAATATTTGATGGCCCTGCTGTCAGCAGCAAAATTATGCATAATAAACACAACAATACATTATGTGCCACTTCTTGATTTGGTGCCAATTCAGGAAGGAAACAGTATACATTTGAAAGCTTTTTCTGAAATAATACACAGTGTGTATTGGAGAGATCTGAAGAGGAAAATTGAAGCTTGTTTTTTCATCCCTCGTCTCTAAAATATCCTTTGAAATTGACAATCTGGAGTGATGTGAACCCCGGTTCCACCATCATTGGGTTGATATCGGGAAGTACAGGGAACACAGGCTTTCATCTAGCCAGGAAAAAGGAAACAGAGCTTATTTTGAATAGGAAGAGAAAAAGATACTTGATGAAAGCCAGAGACACAAGCTGCCTAAATCCTTTGACAAAGAAATGACAAAGGGAATGGGTTTGTGAAATAATGGATGGGCCTAAAAATAATGTTTCAATAATGTTTTTAATTGTTCCACTTCATCCAGAATTTTTTTTTTTTTTTGCAGTCTAAAGTCTTGCTTTAGAATGTAAAGAGAAAACAATATTCTAAGGCCTGCGTTTCAGAAATAGTATTTCTTAATGTAAGAAATGTAATGAGGAAATGTAAGCTATGAATAGGGAACGACGGGGACGCATATACAGCTTCACCTTCATTTGCCAGCAAACAGATCAGAGACTTCTAGTGCTAGCAGGGACCTCAGAAGTCATTGAGTCCAACCCTGACATTTCATAGTTGTCAGGCTTAAAACTGTTGAGTAACTTGCCCGGGGTCATACATGGAGTTGTATTCTTTTTATTCTCTTAATAACAAATGGGAAATGGACAAGAGCAAAAGAGATCATATTTCAAATTACCCAAAGACTTCCTATAAGGAAAATGGTGCTAATAATGGCTCCTAAATTTACTTATCTACCAAAGCTTATTATCAGAAATTCACGAAATATATACACGCAACTTCTCCTAAGGCAATAATTATTTTTTAAAACTCAGATATACTTGTTTCACTCAGCATCAGTTTAAGGTTGCCCACTCAGTTGTTCGTTCCAGAAAGGATAGTGAAAATGTCCAGTTCTTCACATGGAGCAAAAAACAAAACCAAACATCAGGGTACTCCCTTCATTCACTTGGATCTCATGGCTACAAAGTACAAAAGTACTGACATATGTGACACATCAGTCAACTAAAGTCTTACTGGCAAACCGAGATGTACAGGGCTTACAGTAGAGAAACGTGGATATTTTCAGCTTCTCTGTACTCTGCCATCTTATCCCAGAAGCTCAAAAATGACCCTACGCTTTTCTGGAAAAAAGTAGAAATGAAAATCCACCAAGGTTGTTTCCCTTCTCCTCACCTCATTCTCCCAGAACCAGGGCCACATTTTAAATTTCCAGATGATATCCATCCAGCCCTGGAGACCTGCTCTAGTTCACAGGATGGTCTGCTCAAGGCCACTCTCCATCTTCCACTAAGGGACAGTCCCTTGGAAGATGGATAGACTTCAACATGCCAGAGGCTACACATACTCCCTTTAACCTTAGACCTTCACCCAGAAAACATTAAAAGAGGCATTCAAAATGGTAAAAAGATACCTTCTGATACAAAAACTTCTCCTAACCCCACTCCTACCATGATAACTTCTCTGTAAAA
>NW_011888820.1:3173025-3180466 GCF_000151845.1 Pteropus vampyrus
CAGCTTCACCTTCATTTGCCAGCAAACAGATCAGAGACTTCTAGTGCTAGCAGGGACCTCAGAAGTCATTGAGTCCAACCCTGACATTTCATAGTTGTCAGGCTTAAAACTGTTGAGTAACTTGCCCGGGGTCATACATGGAGTTGTATTCTTTTTATTCTCTTAATAACAAATGGGAAATGGACAAGAGCAAAAGAGATCATATTTCAAATTACCCAAAGACTTCCTATAAGGAAAATGGTGCTAATAATGGCTCCTAAATTTACTTATCTACCAAAGCTTATTATCAGAAATTCACGAAATATATACACGCAACTTCTCCTAAGGCAATAATTATTTTTTAAAACTCAGATATACTTGTTTCACTCAGCATCAGTTTAAGGTTGCCCACTCAGTTGTTCGTTCCAGAAAGGATAGTGAAAATGTCCAGTTCTTCACATGGAGCAAAAAACAAAACCAAACATCAGGGTACTCCCTTCATTCACTTGGATCTCATGGCTACAAAGTACAAAAGTACTGACATATGTGACACATCAGTCAACTAAAGTCTTACTGGCAAACCGAGATGTACAGGGCTTACAGTAGAGAAACGTGGATATTTTCAGCTTCTCTGTACTCTGCCATCTTATCCCAGAAGCTCAAAAATGACCCTACGCTTTTCTGGAAAAAAGTGGAAATGAAAATCCACCAAGGTTGTTTCCCTTCTCCTCACCTCATTCTCCCAGAACCAGGGCCACATTTTAAATTTCCAGATGATATCCATCCAGCCCTGGAGACCTGCTCTAGTTCACAGGATGGTCTGCTCAAGGCCACTCTCCATCTTCCACTAAGGGACAGTCCCTTGGAAGATGGATAGACTTCAACATGCCAGAGGCTACACATACTCCCTTTAACCTTAGACCTTCACCCAGAAAACATTAAAAGAGGCATTCAAAATGGTAAAAAGATACCTTCTGATACAAAAACTTCTCCTAACCCCACTCCTACCATGATAACTTCTCTGTAAAATAGAGTTCAGAAGGGTAATTTCCCCCCAAGGCTAAGCTCACTATGACCTGGTATCCAGGAACTGCCTATGATTACCGACTACTGTGGGCTGATCATAACAACTATCTTTACAAGTGTCATACTCATTCTTATTTTCCAAAACTGAAATCTGGAGGTAGCCAACATTCAAACTATTCTCCAGTCCATTTCCCTTATCTCCTACAGAATCCCACCCACAATAAGAATTCTCACTTAGGCGTGTAGTTCCTGAGACAAATCATATTTTCTTCTCTTTTTCCCCATCCTTCTTGATACCCTTTGCTTGCAAACAACAGGGTGTGGAAAGAACATCAAAGAAACAGTGATATCCAGTGAAGAGCAATGTAGGGTGTATGTGTGGACACAGAGAGAGGCACCCCTCCTGATTTCCCTAGTGCTGGTGGGTGTGGGTACCGTGTCATGTGTGTCTAAGCCCCAGATCTCTGTCAGCACTAGCAGCTGGAGTCTATCTCTCTCTCAACATCAAGCCTTAGAATTTCTTAGCATCAGTGACAGGAAGACCCTTCAAAGCAATGGAGCCAGAGCCTTCCCTGATCCTCATACATTACTGATTAAAAAAAAAAAAAAAAGGAAAATACTATTTTGCTGCTAACCTAGTTTGACTCATCCATCATCTACTGGGGCCCAATTATGTGTCCAGTACTGCTCAGACCCTGTACATCTAAGAATGAATGAGGCCCAGGATTTAGGTGAATGCACATATGACTAGATATTAATTCACAAGCCAATATCCAAATTAATATGCAAAGGGTAACTATAAAGTAAAGTAACCTCTTTTTCCTTTTAAATAAACATTCCAAATGAATGTTATCTCTTTGAAAACACTCACCTTAGTGGAGACAACACATTCCAATCACATTTCTGTTGTTCAAAAGTTTTGAAAACACCTCTTTGTAATTGCTTTCTGAGCAGCTGCATAGCAAAGGGGGAAAGTGGGAGAGGGGAAAGAAAGAGTACTTGTACCTATATTGTTCAAAATTGTACAGTTGCGATGATAATAAAAATGAACTACCTCTCAGTCAGTTCTACTGTTTTTAAATTTTCTATAAACAGGACATCTTCTTATTGCCTGCCCCCTGAGTGAACAGCCTCCAAATCCCCATTCCCACCCCCACCTTTGTGTGCCTCTGTTTCTGAGGGGCACAATCACTCCAATAGTCTCAGAGGTGTTCAATCGATTATTAAAAGCTGAGGCAGTCAGAGCTAAGTCTAATGAATAAAATGGAGGATCAGGTGGCCAATACTACCATAGCGCAGAGAGCCAGGATGGCTTTACACTGACACTGTGGTCGTCACATACTGCCCCTGAAATTCTACCAAGAGAATCACCAAAATTTTTTGAGCAAAGGCAGAATTATTAGAATATGTGAGCAATCTCCTCTATGAGTCTAGACAGATTGTGAACAACCATAAATCTCAGTGGTGCAATGCAACGAAAGTTAATTTCTCACCCATGCCATATTTTTAACACGGATTATCAGAGGGACACAAGCCCTGTTTCAACATTAACTTCTACTGTCATGGTGAATGTGAAAGTGAAATCTTCTAAAGCTTCCTCCTGAATATAATACAAGTCACTTTGCCCACATGTCATTGTCCACAGCAAATCATACAACATGCCTAACTTCCAAGGGGATGGAGAAGTACGATGCAGCCCTATTGGTGGAGGGAAGGAGGTCAGTGTATTGAATGACCTATGGTGAATCGACCTGTGACTGCCACACCTCCCGTGCGATGACTCTTTGATGAAGACAAGAATCACATGGCCTTAAACAATTTGGAAAGCTCGTTTTCAGAAAACCATGCTCACTATTATACAATCACTCCTCTGTGCTGGATTTCTTTATACTGCAGAGCTATGACATGGTTGAAGTCACCAAAATGCCAGTAGGTCACTTGTGAGGTACAGGCAGGTTTGTCATAGACATCAGTATGACTGACAGGGGATGCAGCATGACATAAAAGAAGTGGAAAGAGAGCTGACATTCCAGGAAGACTCACATGTGTCAGATACTGCCCTAGACAACGTATTCATGGCAACTAATTTACTCATCCCAACAACCCCACAAAGAAGGTATCATTATCCTCATTTAACAAAGGAGAGGAATGGACACTTAGCTTAAAATATACTGTGCCAACCAATGTCATGGGCAACAGGTGCTGGTGTCAGTGTTCAAACTCAGATCTGCCTAATTCCAGATCCCTCAGAATGAGCCATCAGAAGTTCGACCTAACAGCCACTATGGAAAGTAGTATGGAGGTTCCTCAAAAAACTAAGAATTGATCTACCATATGATCCAGCAATCTCTCTACTGGCTATTTACCCCAAAGACTTGAAAACCCATATTCGAAAAGATATTTGCACACCGATGTTCATAGCAACATTATTCACAGCAGCCAGGACACGGAAGCAACTGAAGTGTCTTACAACGGATGATTGGCTAAAGAAGCTGTGGTACATATATACAACGGAATATTTCTCAGCCATAAGAGATGAAATATTGCCATTTGTGACAACAGGGATGGACCTTGAGATAATCATGCTAAATGAAATAAGCCAGACAGAAAAAGTTGAAAATCACATGATATCACTGATATGTGGGATATAAACCTAAAAGCAACAAATGAGCAGGGCAAACAAACAGAGACTCGTGGACATGGACTACAGACTAGTGGTTACCAGAGGACTATTTAGAGTAGTGGTTACTAGTGGGGTGGGGGAGGTGGGGGGAGGTAGATGGGGTAAAGGGAGTCAAGTACAGGGGGTTAGGGGGAGAGCGAAGTGGTTAAAGGGGATCAAATATATGGTAACTGAAGGAAACTGGACTTTGGGTGGTTAACACACAATAGAATATACAGATGTCAAATGATAATGTATACCTGAAAATTATATAATTGTATTAACCCAATGTTACCCCTATAAACTTAATAAAAATTAAAAATTAAAAAAAAAGAAGTTAAACCTATACAAATCTCCTTATTTCTTTATCTCTATCCCTTTTACAGCCTTCCCAATTAAGCAATTAATTTTTTAAATGAGAATGTGCTCAGCTTCTTAAGGGCAGGAATTTAGTTTCATTCATCTTTGTGTGACCTGTAATGACTAGCAAATATTCCTGCACATGATAGGTGCTCTAGAAAATACTGGTTGCTAAATGCATTCTGAAAGTTAAGGTTATTCCCCAAAGCAATATCCCCTTTCCTTTATCTAGCACAGCACATGAAAGGAGATTGACAAGAAGAAATGTTTCCTTAGTGATTCTCAAGAAAGGCAAAGTTGTCAACATTTTCTCTTATCAAAGATGTTCTTTAAGTGAGAAAATAGAGAGCAGCTTCCACATATAGACTTGAATGTGAAGATAATGGTCAGCAATGCTCCGGGAGCTACCTGTGTTCCCACTCTGAGCAAGCTCTTGACAGGAACACGCCTGCCAGGGAAACAGAAAGAACCTCATTTTGCTAGGAGACAACACACAGCTGCACAGTTCTATATTCCACTTAATCCCAGAGATAAATTCACAAGTTGTCCTAAACGTATCACTCTACTGGAGATTTTTTTTTTTCCTATTTCTAGCCAGTGTCTGTTTGATGTATTACAAATAATTCATATCTCTTCTCTTTTCTCTCTCTCTCTCTCTCTTTCTGTCTCTCTCTCACACACACACTCACACACACTCACACACACACATGCACACACACACACACACGTGTGTACCATTCTATCTTAAAAAGATTACGTTTATTTTGAGTCTCCTTTAAAATCTCCACTCAGGACACTGGAGGTCACAACACAGACCATTTCTTCACAATGGTACTATGATTTTCTCTGTGATGAGGGATTGCTCCTGTCACTGCTCCTTCCCAGAATCCTTTCTAAGCCTTTTTTTAAAGCACATGAGCTATGCTTTTAATTGGGCATTTCATTAGAGAAGAATGAGGCATAAAGGCAAATAAAATAGTCCATAGTCATTTGTTTTGAGGAGACCATTCTGGTCATCAGCATCTGAACCCTGCTGAAGTACAGTTTCAATTTTCCTTCTCAGCCATGAGAAAAGCAATGTTGCCAATACATATTTCTCTCTGTCAAAACATTTCACTTACTCAGCAATTTGTGGACAGTTTGAGAGTCATATCGCCAACGAGCAGTGCCATTGCATTCTTCCCATTATTTTAAAAATCATAATGGCACGTGCTTTAGGAGAGGAACATAACACAGGCCAAGAAACAAATTGAAAAGAAAAATGCTAACAGAGTCAGTGAGCAGAGAGGGCACGGTAAATAATGGGCCTTGTTATTGAGTCATAGAGAAAGATGGGACCATCTGTACCCCATTTCATCTGGAGAGTTTGGTCCCATTGCTTTTGGAGTTGAGCATCCTGTGGGGATTTCTGTGAATTGTGCTCAGTTAAAGTAGTGGGCTTTGGCTCACGTTTGAGAAATGGATTTTGTACCATTGGACCTAATTAAATGATTGTTTTTGGCTGGAGGGAAGGACAGGAAAAGTAAAGTGATCACTGATTAAAGAATTATAATCAAGTACCAGTGAAAGATTGGCCTGGTGTACGTCCTTGATATAGAATAGGAAGATAACAAGGGACTAAATCTAGACAGAGACTGAAAAAATTTCTTATGATTCCCACAGAAAGATGTTGACTGTGTAATAATCTCAAAATGGCTCATTTTCTGGTGAGACTTATTTGAAAGAGGAAATGGAAATATGCTGCCCATATAATGGCCTTGGGCTGCAAGACAGATCCTGCAGGGGATCAAGGCCATGACATTGCCAGAAAACAAATACTGAAACAAAGCTGAAACACTTATTGTCAAGGCCGGAGAATATTTACCAGTCATGCGGTTCAAATTCATGGGTATTATTGTTAAAGCTTGTGGGAGAAGTACACTCAAAATCAGCAAACACAGTCAATAAAGTACCCTCTGAGCAACAAGCAAGCTCACCAATGGGTGGCCACATTTGGCCCCAGGCTCTCAGGGGAGAAGGCAGTTTACCAATTATTGCTGATTGCTGGGTTAATAAAATTGCTCAGACCTTGATTACATTCACTTCTAGCCTCTTTCAATATGTCTTGCTGGGTTTTGCTAAACTTACTTTCATCCATTTACAAAAGGTCAACTAGTCTGTGTGTTGACTTAACAGTAGTGAGTGCTTCTGGTATAATCCATATGATATTAGTCCAGCTAGGTTTCACAGGAAGTATGCCGTTTATCATTCTTATAGAAGTCCTTGATTTGTCAAGTTGGTACCAGCTGTTATCACTTTAATAGAGATCACTGTATAATTTCAAAATATCTTATTCTCCCTAAAATTATTCCGATGCTCAAAACTGTCTAGAGCTCTGAAATGTGTGTCTTGCTTCTGTCACTTATCAGGATGGGTTAATTAACTTCTCCCATCATGCTGTTAAGCTATGCTACAAGCCAGGCATCAAGCTTTCCAAGGGCAATTGCCTTTCATCATCTCCCTACAGACAAAAACAGGTATGGCCAAGGGGATAACTTTGTGTTTTTCTTTTTTATTCTCTCTTTAAGAGGAGCAATTAGGTGGTAACTAACTGGTGGAGCAGAAGGTGGTAGCATTCAAAGTTCACTTGTGGTTTGAGGTAACTCAGGTATTTGATGACAAAGGCAAAATCAGTTGAAGGGAGAACAGTAAAAGGGAATGTGATGAGAACAGGTATGTAAAACGTAATCAATAAATATCTCATAAAAGAATGTACAGAGAATCTCTTTCCTTGTTTCCCAGAATGCATGTATCTGCCTCTGCTACAATCTTAAAACTCATTTTAATTCTTAATTGCTACTATGCAAGTAATCCTGGTGGACATCGCCTTTAATATTGGCAAAGTTGTCCAGTCACAGCCACTTGGTCCTGAGATAGTGCCAAGATCAAAGTGTTCATGGCCACAGCCTTCACTTCCTTTGCTTCTCAGAACTGTAGACCCAATTTTAGGAGGAGAATACATCAACCTGGCATTAAAAAGAGCTAAATTCTTCAGAAAGAATCCCCTTTCCAGCACAGTGGAATGCCCTAGATGTTCCAGAAAGGCAGATGTGACCGTCACAGAGAAGTGAGTAACAAGAAATCCTACCTATGCAGGACCATTGGACTGAGTCAGCAGGAGTCAAGGTCATTTTTGTTTGTGTGTTCTAGACCCTCATCTAGAACAAAACAAACTATCTCTACAACAAGTGTCCTAGTATCTTCTGATTTAGTCTGACTCTATTTAAAATGTTTAAATAAAACCATGGGAGAAAAGATGCAAGTGATAGTTACAACAGTGGAGAGAGGTATAAGTTCAAGAGACAGTAAATAAGTTTGGAAATTTACATGGTTTATTTCATTTTTATTTATTTGTTTGTTTGTTTTTATTTTTGG